>NC_067476.1:156999676-157299676 GCF_947179515.1 Apodemus sylvaticus | reverse complement strand
GCATATTTTATGAATTATTCTCAGATATAGTTCAAAACCACAAGGGCACTGTGGTAAGTTTTCCTGGCACTATTTTATTTTTAACAGGCTCCCAGAATTATAAAACCACACCAGATTTGTGGGGTTTCACATCAGAAACACACAGAGGGTCTCTCGGTGGAGTGCAGTTAGCAAACGGAATGGATTTATGAGGAAACAGGGTAAGTCTTCAGAAGGTCACGCCTATCAATTTAAATTCTTCTGCAAAAGCAGCACATTCTGTCCACACGTGGTAACACTTGGGGCAATTGGGAAAATTTATTTGTGTTGTTTCTAAGGATGTACACTTGTCATGGGCAATGAGTCGCATTCACCTTCCTTACGTAGCATATATGACTAGCTGGCCTTATGGAAGTTTGCTGTTACTGCAGACGACAGGAAGCTGGTGCCCCTGGTGCTTGGAACTACTTAGGAACACACCTGGACTTTGGCGAGCGCATGGGCTAAAGAGTACCGTGCAAGGGAAGATCCATCACTCTCACACTGTATTGGGGCCAGGAGTTACCGTGCTTTGCAATGATAGAAGAGGCTGCTCTAAGCAGCAGAGGGGCCTGCGTGTTGATAAAGGGGGAAGTCTCACTAACCTTAACTTCTCCTGGACCTCTACTTCTGGTTCCTACAGCAGGACAGAAGGATGGACTAGTAAGTGTGCCCAAGGAAACTGACTGAACAGCCTCGTCTGTGACTCTTTCATGCACCCACACCTTGTGCTGGGAGCTGAATTTGCTTTGGCCAATAACCCCAAGGAACCAGCAGCTGAACAGTATATCCTGTCTGTTTTCTTCTTGCATCTCTGTCACCTTAGGTTTATGCCCTGCTTCAGCCACGTGTAGAGACATAGAGAAGGCAGACCCAGACCCGAAGTTACCTCGGTATGATAGACTGAGGCAGAGGGACCAAACACAGACAACAGTAGCTACAGCCCCGTTGCTTCTAAGGCTCATTCACGGCACTGTGTATTGTCTGGAAAAAGCCAATGAATTTGATTGTGATTGCAAGTGGCTGGTCGGGTGGTGTGGGTAGTCATTCCACCAGTATCTAATTTATACACTTTTAGTTCATAATTACTTTCTTTTATGCTTCCATTGGGGGTCAAGAGAGAAATGTTCTGCTCTGTGCAGGTTGAGAGAATGTGTTCTCCTTTTGAATGATCAAGTGCCCTTTCAGACTTTGCAAGGTAACTATAGCAGACACAGGTCTGAATAACAGCGCCCAGTATCTCCAGGCCTCTGTCCTGGATCTAAGAGCAACAACTCTCTAGGAACACTCCAGAGTCTCAGCACCATTTGGCGACTGCTGAGCCATCCAGCCTCATGGACCAGGCAGCTCCTGAGTTCTCAGCGTCTGTCTACACTGCTCAGATTGCTATTGTCTGACTACTCAGGCCCTGTCCTATATGTCAACATAGTGAATCCCCCTATCATACAATATACCCATTCCCTCCATGAACCCCAGCTGATACAGATGGTAAATTTCACATGTGTTCTACATCAGCACGTGTGTTTGATCTCATTCACAGGACTGATGGGTGAAAACTGGGACTGTCTGGTAGTGCAGCTAGACTGTTTCACACTCATCGGTTTTAAAACCATTGGCAGAAGGACACAGGCCATTGCCCTGTCCACGCTCTAAATTAATTTTGGGACCTTTGGTACGCACTTAAGGTGCTGCAGCTGCATTCTGACGTCTTGAAGGTTCTCCAGCTCTTTCAGTTCTGGCAGCCAAATAAAGAGTGACATAACAGGATGAATATTTTATGACGGCGACGCCCCAGCTGTGGAACACGAATAGCTGCTTGACTTTTACTGTATCGAGTTCTGTAATGTCAGCCCCTGTCACCTTGTTTCAGCTGACAAGTTCAAAGCTGATGTAGTGAATGGGGCTGACTGTCTAGAAGGGGAGGAGAGGGTATATTAATGTCGGAGGCTTTTGCAGCAAGGAGGAAAGCTGGAGATTGACTGAAAGGAGCAGCAGATAATTAAGGAAAGGCTGTGCTTACTGGCTCCTTAAAGGGGCTGTGCCTGAGACCACTGCCTTATTGTGTATGACACGCTTGCAGCTTCCATCTGGAGGAAGCCTCTGCCTCATGCAGTCAAAGGGAAGCCATTGCTTGAAGCAGACATTATGTCTTCAGGAGGTGTGTCTCGGATTCCTTTTCTTTTTTTTTTTTCTCTTTTTTTTTATTCGATAAATTTTTTATTTACATTTCAAATGATTTCCCCTTTACTAGACCCCCACTCCCTGAAAGTCCCATCAGTCCCCTTCCCTCCCCCTGTTTTCCCACCCAACCCTTCCCACTTCCGTGTTCTGGTTTTGCCCTATACTGCTTCACTGAGTCTTTGCAGAACAAGGGTTCCAGAAGAACTCCTCCGTTCTTCTTGTACCTCATTTGATGTGTGGATTATGTTTCTGGTATTCCAGTTTTCTAGGTTAATATCCACTTATTAGTGAGTGCATACCATGATTCATCTTTTGAGTCTGGGTTACCTCACTTAGTATGATGTTCTCCAGCTCCATCTATTTGCCTAAGAATTTCATGAATTCATTGTTTCTAATGGCTGAATAGTACTCCATTGTGTATATATACCACATTTTTTGCATCCACTCTTCTGTTGAGGGATACCTGGGTTCTTTCTGGCTTCTGGCAATTATAAATAGGGCTGCTATGAACATAGTGGAACACGTATCCTTACTGCATGCTGGGGAGTCTTCTGGGTATATGCCCAGGAGTGGTATTAGCAGGATCTTCTGTAAGTGAGGTGCCCAGTTTTTGGAGGAACTGCCAGACTGGTTTCCAGAGTGGTTGTACCAATTTCCAACCCCACCAGCAGTGGAGGAGTGTTCCTCTTTCTCCACATCCTCACCAACACCTGCTGTCTCCTGAATTTTTAATCTTAGCCATTCTGACTGGTGTAAGGTGAAATCTCAGGGTTGTTTTGATTTGCATTTCCCTAATGACTAATGAAGTTGAGCATTTTTTAAGATGCTTCTCAGCCATCCGAAGTTCTTCAGGTGAAAATTCTTTGTTTAACTCTGTTTTCCATTTTTTTAATAGGGTTTTTTTTTTTTTTTTTTTTTTGGTTTTCTGTAGTCTAACTTCTTGAGTTCTTTATATATATTGGATATTAGCCATGTAGGGTTGGTGAAGATCTTTTCCCAATTTGTTGATTGCCGATTTGTCCTTTTGATGGTGTCCTTTGCCTTACAGAAACTTTGTAATTTTATGAGGTCTCATTTGTCAATTCTTGATCTTAGAGCATAAGCTACTGGTGTTCTGTTCAGGAACTTTCCCCCTGTACTGATGTCCTCAAGGGTTTTCCCCAGTTTCTTTTCTATTAGCTTCAGAGTGTCTGGCTTTATGTGGATATCCTTGATCCATTTGGAGTTGAGCTTAGTACAAGGAGACAAGGCTCCTTAAAGGGGCTGTGCCTGAGACCACTGCCTTACTGGTATGACACGCTGCAGCTTCCATCTGGAGGAAGTCTCTGCCTCATTCAAAGGGAAGCCATTGCTTGAAGCAGACATCATGTCTTCAGGAGGTGTGTCTAGGATTCTTTTTCTTCCGAGTGTTTTTGAATATTTCTGACTCGGTACCACGGAAATTCAGAGGCACCCATGAAGGTCTACAGATACATTACAGAACAATGGTTGACATCTTAACCTTCACTAAATGCATGGGCACTGAATGGAAACAATGCACGTTGCCCCAGAGTGTAAGGGTCCGCTCTGTGGCTTCCTTCTCCCATTGAATGGCTTTGGGTGTGTGTCTCACGGGCTTGGATCCTCTCTCTTCTTACCTGTGTCCTTAGAGCAACCACGGAGCATCACCCCGGGGCTAGACAGAGCTTGAGAGTTGCAGCCCTGCTTGGACCGACTAGGCTGGAATTTATATGGTAGTCAGCTCTTTCAATGAACTGAATTTTGAGAAACAGTGATGTCTATCACATTTCTCTCATTTGTATGACCTTTGTGATCTGTTAGATAGCCACGTAGAGCTACTTGGTCAACTTATTTTACTATACATTCATGGGCTGTAAACTAGCCAGAGGTGTCAGATAACAACTACAGAATGTGACAGCCCCAAATGTACTGTAAGATAAAACAGTTACCTGCAGTGCTGGCTGTGGCTGGGGTCTCACTGGATGCTGTTGATTGGAACACTTGTACATTGCAGTTGTCTGTGGACTTTCTTATAACATGGTGGCTGAATTTCAAAGGCCAGACTCCTAAGAGGACCAGGTGGATCCTGCCCTTTAAACATCAAAAGCCTCACAGGCCACACAGATGCACTCAGAGGAAATACAGATTGCAGCACTCCATAGAGATGCAGCAAATGACACCAGGAACATGCAGACCAGGAAGGCTTAAGTGAGGAGGGGGTGGGGTTTAGAAGACCCATCCTGTACCAACCATTTATAAATTGATCAACCCCAGGCTAATCAGGTGGCCTCTATCAGGCTTGTAGTAAAAACTGAATAATCTCAGCAGTCATATTTCTCTCAGTGTGAGATCCACGAAACCAGAGGCTGTGGGGAATGAGATAAATACCCACGTAGGAAGTGAAGTGAATTCCATTTAATATTCTCTTTAAACTTGCGAGTAGGCTCATGACAGTGATATTAAAGAGGGATTCACCTTAGAAAATACAATTCTTCTTCCACCACCCCGCATCCAGGAACCGTGAGAAGCATGGATGCCCACTTTGTAATAGGAACACTGGCATACCGCTTTGTAAAGCTGAGTTTCCGCATCAGCGTAGAAAGAATGGTGGTTGTGGCATAGAACTGTGGGCGTGGCACAGAAGGGTGGGCGTGGCGTAGAACTGTGGGCGTGGCATGGCAATTAGGGTGGGCTTGGAACAGAAGATTGCATGTGGCACAGAGAGGTGGGTGTGGCAAGAAGTGTGGATATGGAGTAGAATGGAGAACAGGAGGCATGGAGCAGAACAGTGGGCGTGGCACAGTGTGGTGGGCATGGCTTGAAGGATGGGCACACTGAATGAACTTAGAGAACAGATTAAGTGTTCCCCTCTTCCTGCCCTCCTCCTCTTTGTTGGCTGAACATTCCTGAGGTCTCTCCCTTTCACACCATCTCGGCTCTAGCCTTCCTTCTCACGCTTACGTTGTTAGACTGGATGTTCATCTCTACGCTCTATCCTGATGAAGTTTATCAGTAGTGTGACCTCAAAGGCTACCTTAGCTGTCAGTAACCGTCTGCCCTAAACTTCTCCTTGATTTGGGGAGGGGTAGTCAGCCTAGCAGACACTAGCAAGTTCTGTGTTTTCAGTTTATCTCTAACTGAACCTAACCTTACTTAGAGCACCAGGGAAAACGGTCCATTACTATATCTCTTTCAGGGACCACTCCAGAGCTCTGCAGATCATGAGACCGATGGACACTTGCTACAGAATGCTAATATTCCC
This sequence comes from Apodemus sylvaticus, assembly GCF_947179515.1. NCBI lineage: Eukaryota > Metazoa > Chordata > Mammalia > Rodentia > Muridae > Apodemus > Apodemus sylvaticus. Next base: position 157,294,215 of record NC_067476.1, on the reverse strand, counting down.
ACAGCTGAAGACCTGATTAGTCTGCTAGGGAGACACATACCCTGGCTCAATTAAATTATACAGCTCGGCCAAAGAACAATTACGTATTTTGTAATAGGTTCAGAATTATGTCTGTGAAGTATATTAATTGAGGGATGAAGTTAAAGCCGGGCAAAGGTAGACTGCTCTGTGTGTTGTCTCCTGAGGGGTGGTGGGGCTACTGAACATGCTTGTGTGGGCTGGCGATATCCTCAAGAACCTGTAATGCTGAATACCTAATGGATAAACATATATAAATGGGATGGGGACGATTTATGACCTCAGTCTGTATAAAGTTGAAACTGTACGGAACCTCATTTCCAGTAGCTGGGAGGGGTCATGGCGACCACAGACCACCCTCTGTTCACAGTGCTCTTGCAACTGTTAAGAGGTTTTCATGCAGCAGCTGGGAAAGAACTCAGGCTTGAGTTGGGCAGACTGAGCTCTGTGACAGAGCACTCTGTTGCCGGCATAAGTGACTCTTCTGACCAAGACTGTCCTCTGTGTCTTGGAGAAGGAGGTAGGCATGTCAGCCTCGTAAGACTCCCTGAGAGCTTGAGCAATGCCAGCCATTAAAGCTCGTAGCGGCTGGGGAGCGGGCTCAGAGGGGAGGAGGTTCCGGTGCATGAGCTTTAGGGTCTGAGTCCGAATCCCCAGTGCCCGCCGACAAAGCTGAGTGCGGCCGACCGCATTCGCCTCTAATCGCAGGGGGAGAGGACTAGGGTTGCTGGCTGCTGGTCTACTCCAGGTTCAGTGAGACACACTGTCTTTAAAAAGAGTAGGGAGAGATAAAATAAGATGTGAAATGTCCTCTTCTGGCCTCTGTGTGCATGTGTCAGTGGCTGCACTTCCTTGTGTAAATGCATATACACACAGATATGTACACATAGAGACACATGCACACAGACACACATAGACACAGACACACACATACAACACACACAGACATGCACACACAGATATGTACACATAGAGACACACGCACACAGACACATAGACACAGACACACACATACAATACACACAGACATACACACACAGATATGTACACATAGACACACGCACACAGACACATAGACACACACACATACAACACACACAGACACACACAGATATGTACACATAGAGACACACACAGACACACAGACACACACACATACAACACACACAGACATACACACGCAGATATGTACACATAGAGACACACACACAGAGACACACATAGACACAGACACACATAGACACAGACACACACACATACAACACACAGACACACACACAGATATGTACACATAGAGACACATGCACACAGACACACATAGACACAGACACACACATACAACACACACAGACATATACACACAGATATGTACACATAGAGACACGCACACAGACATACATAGACACACACACACATATGACACACACAGACATACACACACAGATATGTACACATAGAGACACATGCACACAGACACACATAGACACAGACATATACACATACAACACACATAGACATACACACACAGACATTTATACACAGACACAACTCAGACACATGAACACAGACACACATAGACACAGACACAGACATGCACACATAGACACACAAACACATATAGTTACAGACACAACAGACACAGCTACACACACATAGACTCAGATACAGACATGTACACATACACAGACACAGACATGCACACATAGACACACACACATAGACTCAGATACAGACATGCATACTTATACACAGACACAAAGACACATATATAGACATGCACACACACACATACAAGCACACACAGAGACACACACATATACACACAAGTATACACATAAACACACAAACACACACACACACATACACACACACACACACACACACACCCTTCTCAGGAGATACCTGCTTCTCAATCAGAACCAGAAGTCTCATTTCTAATGACCAGTAAGAAGTTGCTCCTGACACACATATGCTGAGGACCCCATTCAACCCCTCTGCAAATCCAGTTGTTATTTCTCAGCCTGAACGCTGGCTAAAGCCAACTGGAAGGCTGTGACTTCAGTTATGTCATTTCCTCTATCCTTTACTTAAACAAATTGGAAGCTTTTGATCTTCTAATCTCTACTCTAAGGAAAGCATGCACTTTCTAGATCAGCGGGAAGCCACACATTAATGAGATAAATGTGACAGAAGGTAGTTCTGTGTGGTTTCAGAGCATAAACAGTGCCTCATTTTCTTAAAATGGCATGCAGTTGCTGGGCCAAGCTGACGAAAACTGGGAGCTACAGCATTCAAACATCAAATAAATTAGTGGTTTTCAACTTTATTGATTAAACTCACAAAAGTCATTGTTGGTACCTAAGCTGACTGTTTTCTTAGGAAGAAACCAAAATTAAATACATTCCCCATTAACCAATAAGCTATGAAGCTATTCTAAACAATGAAGGCTGAGCTTTCTGAATGGTTTGTAAGCTACGTTCAGAGAACTACAAACTCTAACCACTTGCTGACATTTAAAAAAAATTAATATTGCTAAGTTGCTAATATTCATCAATGGTTATTTATCATTTATTTATTTTGATTTATTTTGCCTGTCTGAAACCTAGTGTAAAGAGTAACTTTAGATTTGTCTAAAACTTTCCATAAAATAGAAGTTAAAAAAAATTGGTGACTGGAAACCCAGATGAGTGGTTAAGGTCTCTCGTTGCTCATCCCGAGGACCTGCATGTGTGCCAGCATCCCCATGGTGGGCAGCCACCACCTGAAATGCCAGTGCTGAAGGACCAAATACCCTCCTCCAGCCACCATGTACACTGCACTCATGTGGTGCACAGACGTACACTCGGGAAAAACATCAATACACATGAAAAAGGAAATACATCTTCACAATGTTCAACAATGGGTATGGCTTGGCATGGGCAGAGTCGTTAGCACTAACCCTGATGTCCTGAACCTCTCCTGACCACTCTTTTTTATTTTTTAAATTATTTTTTTATTAGATATAATTTATTTACATTTCAAATGATTTCCCCTTTTCTAGCCCCCCCACTCCCCCGAAAGTCCCGTAAGCCCCCTTCTCTTCCCCTGTCCTCCCTCCCACCCCTTCCCACTTCCCCGTTCTGGTTTTGCCGAATACTGTTTCACTGAGTCTTTCCAGAACCAGGGGCCACTCCTCCTTTCTTCTTGTATCTCATTTGATGTGTGGATTATGTTTTGGGTATTCCAGTTTTCTAGGTTAATAACCACTTATTAGTGAGTGCATACCATGATTCACCTTTTGAGTCTGGGTTACCTCACTTAGTATGATGTTCTCTAGCTCCATCCATTTGCCTAAGAATTTCATGAATTCATTGTTTCTAATGGCTGAATAGTACTCCATTGTGTAGATATACCACATTTTTTGTATCCACTCTTCTGTTGAGGGATACCTGGGTTCTTTCCAGCATCTGGCAATTATAAATAGGGCTGCTATGAACATAGTAGAGCATGTATCCTTATTACATGGTGGGGAATCCTCTGGGTATATGCCCAGGAGTGGTATAGCAGGATCTTCTGGAAGTGAGGTGCCCAGTTTTCAGAGGAACCGCCAGACTGATTTCCAGAGTGGTTGTACCAATTTGAAACCCCACCAGCAGTGGAGGAGTGTTCCTCTTTCTCCACATCCTCTCCAACACCTGCTGTCTCCTGAATTTTTAATCTTAGCCATTCTGACTGGTGTAAGATGAAATCTTAGGGTTGTTTTGATTTGCATTTCCCTAATGACTAATGAAGTTGAGCATTTTTTAAGATGCTTCTCTGCCATCCGAAGTTCTTCAGGTGAGAATTCTTTGTTTAACTCTGTACCCCATTTTTTAATAGGGTTGTTCGGTTTTCTGGAGTCTAACTTCTTGAGTTCTTTATATATATTGGATATTAGCCCTCTATCTGATGTAGGATTGGTGAAGATCTTTTCCCAATTTGTTGGTTGCCGATCTGTCCTCTTGATGGTGTCCTTTGCCTTACAGAAACTCTGTAACCTTATGAGGTCCCATTTGTCAATTCTTGCTCTTAGAGCATACGCTATTGGTGTTCTGTTCAGAAACTTTCTCCCTGTACCGATGTCCTCAAGGGTCTTCCCCAGTTTCTTTTCTATTAGCTTCAGAGTGTCTGGCTTTATGTGGAGGTCCTTGATCCATTTGGATTTGAGCTTAGTACAAGGAGACAAGGATGGATCAATTCGCATTCTTCTGCATGCTGACCTCCAGTTGAACCAGCACCATTTGTTGAAAAGGCTATCTTTTTTCCATTGGATGTTTTCAGCCTCTTTGTCGAGGATCAAGTGGCCATAGGTGTGTGGGTTCATTTCTGGATCTTCAATCCTGTTCCATTGATCCTCCTGCCTGTCACTGTACCAATACCATGCAGTTTTTAACACTATTGCTCTGTAGTATTGCTTGAGGTCAGGGATACTGATTCCCCCAGATTTTCTTTTGTTGCTGAGAATAGTTTTAGCTATCCTGGGTTTTTTGTTGTTCCAGATGAATTTGATAATTGCTCTTTCTAACTCTGTGAAGAATTGAGTTGGGATTTTGATGGGTATTGCATTGAATCTGTATAGTGCTTTAGGCAAAATGGCCATTTTAACTACATTGATTCTACCGATCCATGAGCATGGGAGGTTTTCCCATTTTTTGAGGTCTTCTTCCATTTCCTTCTTCAGAGTCTTGAAGTTCTTGTCATACAGGTCTTTCACACGTTTGGTAAGAGTCACCCCAAGATACTTTATACTGTTTGTGGCTATTGTAAAGGGGGTCATTTCCCTAATTTCTTTCTCAGCCTGCTTATCCTTTGAGTATAGGAAGGCCACTGATTTGCTTGAGTTGATTTTATAACCTGCCACTTTGCTGAAGTTGTTTATCAGCTGTAGGAGCTCTCTAGTGGAGTTCTTTGGGTCACTTAGGTAGACGATCATGTCATCTGCAAATAATGATAGTTTGACTTCTTCCTTTCCAATTTGTATCCCTTTGACCTCCTTATGTTGTCGAATTGCCCGAGCTAGTACCTCAAGTACAATATTGAAAAGATAAGGAGAAAGGGGGCAGCCTTGTCTGGTCCCTGATTTCAGTGGGATTGCTTCAAGTTTCTCTCCATTTAGTTTGATGCTGGCTACCGGTTTGCTGTATATTGCTTTTACTATGTTTAGGTATGGGCCTTGAATTCCTGTTCTCTCCAAGACTTTAAGCATGAAGGGATGCTGAATTTTGTCAAATGCTTTTTCAGCATCCAATGAAATGACCATGTGGTTTTGTTCTTTGAGTTTGTTTATGTAGTGGATTGTATTGATGGATTTCCGTATATTGAACCAACCCTGCATTCCCGGGATAAAGCCTACTTGATCATGGTGGATGATCATTTTGATGTGTTCTTGGATTCGGTTGGCAAGAATTTTATTGAGTATTTTTGCATCGATGTTCATAAGGGAAATTGGTCTGAAGTTCTCTTTCTTTGTTGGATCTTTTTGTGGCTTTGGTATCAGCGTAATTGTGGCTTCGTAGAAGGAATTGGGTAGTGTTCCTTCTGTTTCTATTTTGTGGAATAGTTTGAAGAGTATTGGTGTTAACTCTTCTTTGAAGGTCTGGTAGAACTCTGCACTGAAGCCATCTGGTCCTGTGCTTTTTTTGGTTGGAAGACTTTCTATGACTCCTTCTATTTCTTTAGGCATTATGGGACTGTTTAGATGGTCTAGTTGGTCCTGATTTAATTTTGGTATTTGATATCTGTCAAGGAAATTGTCCATTTCCTCCAGATTCTCCAGTTGTGTTGAGTACAGGCTCTTGTAGTAGGATCTGATGATTCTTTGGATTTCCTCAGTTTCCGTTGTTATATCTCCCTTTTCATTTCTAAGTTTGTTAATTTGGATACTTTCTCTGTGCCCTTTGGTCAGTCTGGCTAAGGGTTTATCTATCTTGTTGATTTTCTCAAAGAACCAGCTCCTGGTTTTGTTGATTTTTTGTATGGTTCTCTTTGTTTCTACTTGATTGATTTCGGCCCTGAGTTTGATGATTTCCTGCCTTCTACTCCTCCTGGGCGAAATAGCTTCTTTTTGTTCTAGGGCTTTCAGGTGTGTCATTAAGCTGGTAATGTATGCTCTCTCCATTTTCTTTTTGAAGGAACTCAGGGCTATGAGTTTTCCTCTTAGCACTGCTTTCATTGTGTCCCATAGATTTGGGTATGTTGTGTTTTCATTTTCATTATGTTCTAAAAAGTCTTTAATTTCTTTCCTTATTTCTTCCTTGACCAAGGTATCATTGAGTAGAGTATTGTTCAGTTTCCACGTGTATGTGGATTTTCTGTTGTTTCTGTTGCTATTGAAGATCACTTTTACTCCATAGTGATCAGATAGGAGGCATGGGATTAGTTCTATCTTCTTATATTTGTTTAGGTCTGTCTTGTGACCAATTATATGGTCGATTTTGGAGAAGGTACCATGAGGTGCTGAGAAAAAGGTATATTCTTTTGTTTTAGGATAGAATGTTCTATATATATCTGTTAAATCTAATTGGTCCAAAGCTTCAATTAGTTTCATTGTGTCCCTGTTTAGTTTCTGTTTTCCTGATCGGTCCATTGAGGAAAGTGCAGTGTTGAAGTCACCCACAATTATTGTGTTAGGTGCAATGTGTGCTTTTAGTTTTAATAAAGTTTCTTTTACGAAAGAGGGTGCCCTTGCATTTGGGGCATAGATGTTCAGGATTGACAGTTCTTCTTTTTGTATTTTTCCTTTGACCAGCAAGAAGTGTCCCTCAGGGTCCCTTTTGATGACTTTGGGTTGAAAGTCAATTTTATCTGATATTAAAATGGCTACTCCAGCTTGTTTCCTGAGACCATTTGCTTGTAAAATTGTCTTCCAGCCTTTTACTCTAAGGTAGTGTTTGTCTTTGACCCTGAGGTGTGTTTCCTGTAAGCAGCAAAATGTAGGGTCCTGTTTACGTATCCAGTCAGTTAGTCTGTGTCTTTTTATTGGGGCATTAAGTCCATTGATGTTAAGAGATATTAAGGAATAGTGATTGCTACTTCCTATCATTTTTGACGTTATTTTTTAAATTTGAATGCTTATCTTCTTTTGGGTTTGATGAAAGGTTACTATCTTGCTTTTTCCAGGGTGAAGTTTCCCTCCTTGTATTGGTGTTGTCCTCCTATTATCCTTTTTAGGGCCGGGTTTGTGGATAGATATTGGGTAAACTTGGTTTTGTCATGAAATATCTTAGTTTCTCCATCTATGGTGATTGAGAGTTTTGCTGGATATAGTAGTTTTGGTTGGCATTTGTGTTCTCTTAGAGTCTGCATGAGATCTGCCCAGGACCTTCTAGCCTTCATAGTCTCAGGTGAGAAGTCTGCTGTGATTCTGATAGGTCTTCCTTTATATGTTACTTGGCCTTTTTCTCTTACTGCCTTTAGTATTCTTTCTTTGTTTAGAATATTTGGTGTTTTGATTATTATGTGACGGGAAGTATTTCTGTTCTGGTCCAGTCTGTTTGGAGTTCTGTAGGCTTCTTGTATATTCATGGGCATCTCTCTCTTTAGGTTAGGGAAGTTTTCTTCCATAATTTTATTGAAGATATTTGCTGGCCCTTTAAGTTGTAAATCTTCACTCTCATCTATGCCTATAATCCTTAGGTTTGGTCTTCTCATTGTGTCCTGGATTTCCTGGATATTTTGGGTTACAAGCTTTTTGCATTTTGCATTTTCTTTAACTGTTGAGTCCATGGTTTCTATGGAATCTTCAGCATCTGAGATTCTTTCTTCTATCTCTTGTATTCTGTTGATGTTTGCATCTCTGTCCCCCGATTTCTTCCCAAGGCTTTCTATCTCCAAAGTTGTCTCCCTTTGAGTTTTCTTAGTTGTTTCTACTTCTGATTTTAGACCCTGGATGGTTTTGCTTAGCTCCTTCACTTGCATGTTTGTGTTTTCCTGTAATTCTTTATGAGATTTTTGTGTTTCCTTTTTCATGACCTCAGCCTGTTGACCAAAGTTCTCCTGTATTTCTTTAAGAGATTTTTGTGTTTCGTTTTTCATGACCTCAGCCTGTTGACCAAAGTTCTCCTGTATTTCTTTAAGTGTTTTTTGCATTTCCTCCTTGTTGGCTTTTGTATTCTCCTGGATTTCTTTCAATGATTTTTGTGTTTCCCTTGCAAGGGCTTCTAACTTTTGATCCATTTTCTCCTGAATTTCTTTAAGTATGTCCTTCATGTGTTCCTGTACCAGCATCATGACCAGTGATTTTAAATCCAAATCTTGTTTCACTGGTGTGATGGGGTATCCAGGACATGCTGGTAGAGGAGAATTGGGTTCAGATGTTGCCATATTACCTTGATTTCTGTTAGTGACGTTCCTGCGTTTGCCTTTTGCCATCTAGTTCTTACTGGTGTTAGTTTGTCTTGTCAGTGCTGGACTCACCAGTGCAAGCTGCCCCTTCCCAGTTGGCCTCTGGTGCACAGCTTATCTCCTGCACTGCTTGTAGACAGGGTGCTGCTGCCCAGGCTGTTCAGATCCCAAAGCAGGCACCTGAAGGCTCCCGCTGGGGCCCGCTGGATTCACTGGAGCACACTGACTTCTCCCAGCTGGCCTCCCGGAAGCCCAGCTAGCCACTTGCAGGACTTGGAGATGTGGTGCTGCCGCCCAGGCTGATCTGGATCCGGAAGCGGAGGGAGTATAGCTGAGGGCTTCCGCCTGAGGCCTTGCCCCAGATCGTGTCTGTGGAGCAGATGGAGCCCGTGTGCACCCCCAGGGAGTGCAGATGGTGTATGCTGCTGTGATCTCCCCTGTGTTCCGCTCACTCCGCTGGGCAGCCGATCCGCCAACCGCGCTGTCGCACACAAGGTTAGCCTGGCCGCCCAGTCCCTGAGTCCAGGCAAAAGCCTGGGAGGCCAAGGTCCGAGCAAAGTTCCCCTAGGGCTATGACTGTTAATTGGGTCTGCCAGGTGACTAGGATGGCGGGCGTGCGCGCCCGCGCTCCCTGAAAGCGCCGGGAGAGTCTGCTGTGCTAACAATCCCCTGGGCGGGTTGACTCACAGATGGCCCACCAAGCCGCCCAGTCCTTGGGGTCAGTCCTGTGCCTTTTGGGGCCTAGACCCTCGATTTGTTAGTCTCAGGCTATGCCTGTTACAGGTCTGCCTGCCAGAGCTCTCTGTCTTCCTGCAGGCAAAATGGCGGCGGCGCGCGCGCAGGCCTGGGCAAAAAACCCCCTGGCTGGGTTGGCACCCCGGTGGTCCCCCTACCAGCCCAGGGCCTGGGTGCAGGCCAATGCCCGTCGGGTCAGCCCACCGCGGTGTTGGCCTCGGATTATGTTTGTGTACCTCAGTCTGTCCGATCCCCGGAGTCCGGAACCAAGATGGATGCACCTCTCCTGACTGGTAGGAGGCTGAGTTCTGAAGTGGCCTCCGTGCAGGAAAGGCGCAGCACAACTGCAGCTGCTTGCCGCCCGGCTGGTCAGCGAAGGTCAGTGGTCGTGGGCACAGGGCCTAACTGGTCCCTGTGTCGCCCTGGTTCCACTGCTGGTGGCCCTTCAGCTGGACCAGCTACTGCTGCACTGCCGGTGCCGCCGCCGCCGCCGCCGCCGGAAGTCCTTTCCTTACCACTCTTAGTAAGTACTATTGCAATGTGGCTGGAGAACTGTCTGCTTCAGGGTGTGCCCTGCCCAGTGTGAGATAGTTAGGGACATCTCTGGCGCCTCTACTCAGATGTCTTTTGGACCCCTTCTCTTGTTTTTGATATCCAAACTTCTCCATGGAGACCAAGGGAGGTAAAACACCCATGTCTCACTACCACTAAGTCAATTGTTTCAATACATTTATAAATGAACTAGCAAAATGAAGTCCACAGTAGGTATATGGAGAAGTCTCATGAACCCCCACTGACTTGTAAGTTAATTTTGTTTTAAAGGAGAGTTTAGACAGAGATAGCCCTCATGGCTGTACAATGGCATTCCTAAAAGTCATATGTTAGAAAAATCTAAGTGCCAGGCACAGGTTAACTACCTAGGAGTCATTGGTCAATGAGGCCTCTTAAAAAATGAAACAGAGTATTATCATAGCTTCTGGTTGCCCTCCAGCACTAGATAGGAAGACCCTGTTGCTGAAGACATCACGTACTTTGGAACTATGAAGCCCTTTCCCCGATGGCTCACTTCCAGAGCACTGCTAAGAGTTCTTTGGGCTCCTTTGGAGAAAACTCATGGGTGGTCTTACCCAGCACTGAAACCACAATATAGACCTACCAGACAAGATGTGCCCACTGATGCAATAGCAGAAAGACTGTTTATGGGGTAACCCATTGTTTTCTTGATTGTCTTTGAGACAAACTCCACAAGATAGAATTCTTGCGGGGAGGGGGTGTGGGAAACAAGGCCCAAACCTGGGGAAGCCATAGGCTTCAGGAGGAAACCTTTGATTCTGTTTTGTGAATTGGCTATGATATCAAACTGCCTTATGAGTATGTCTATATGCAAGGATCTGTGCTACTCTCAGCCTTGGTCAGAGAAGCTGCCCATTGCAGAGAGTAGTAGGTAAGGAAGAGATTCGTGCTCTTTAAAATGATTGAATAGGCCACTCTGAGTGCCCGGCTATAGATGGAGTCTTTATAGCAACCTTCACTCCTAAGGCTCAGGAGACTTTCAGGAAGAGAAGTCAGAAAGAACATAAGAGCCATAGGAGAAAGAGGAGGAGGAGAGGGAGGAAGGAAAGGAGGAGGAAGGTGGATGAGGAAGATGGAGGAGGAGAAGGAAGAGGGAGGAGGAAGATGGAGGAGGAAGAAGAGGAGAAGGGGGAGGAGAAGGAAGAGGGAGAAGGAGGAAGGGGAGGAGGAGGAAGAGGGAGGAGGAAGAGGGAGGAGGAGGAAGAGAAGGGAAAGGAGGAGGAGAAGGAGGAGGAGAAAGGAGTAGGAGAAAGAAGAGAAGTAAGGGGAGGGGGAGGAAGAGGAGGAGGAAGAGGAAGGAGGAGGAAGAGGAGAAGGGAGAGGGGGAGGAGGAGGAGAAGGAGGAGGAGAAAGAAGAGTAAGGGGAGGAGGAGGAAGAGAAAGGAGGAGGAAGAGGAGAAGGGAGAGGAGGAGGAGGAGGAGGAAGAAGAGAAGTGGAGGAGGAGGAAGGGGAAGAAGAGGAGGAGCATTGTACAATGTTGACCTCTGGATATGCATGACTTGGCTGTTGTACACATGAACACATGATAGCTGTGGTTATCTGCCCATAAACTGCACAAGACCAAGTCAGTTAAAAGTCCATCTCTGAGTGGAGAGGGGTTTCCAGTGCCTGCCTGTAGCTGAGGTATTGAAGGAAGCCAACAGATGCTAAAGAAGGAAGTCACTTTTCTTTGTGGGGTCAAGGCCATTGGTAGTTTGCCCATGGCCTGGGGGACGACTCCCCTTCCATGAGTGTGTGGACAGTGCTAATTGGACTCAGTAAATAATAAAGAAATAACAATCAATCCATCAGCAAAAAAGAGAATAAAACTGAGAGAAATATGTGTTTGGGGATTCCAGGGGAAGATGGAGGGTAGGGTGGAGTAAATCTGACCAAGATACATTGCATGCATGAATGAAGTTTTCAACCCATAATATTAAAGAAAAAGAAAAAGAGGTTTGTAGGCTCTGCTACCTGACGGATTCCTGCAGGAGAACAAAGCTCAGTACCCAGGACTGCTTCTGCTTCATTTCTAAAGTTTGCTACCTTTCTCTGTTCTCTGTGCCTTCCCCTTTACATTGCATGACCATTTTTTGTTGTTGTTATCAATTTAAAGTTTCCCATGGATTAAAAAGTAAAAAGCAATAGCATGGTTTATCCAGGCAGGTGTGTCCTCTGCTGAGAAATAGGTGGATAAAATTTATTGATTTGCAATAAAAGTCATACATTTATAAAGTGCCTGGCATTTGAGAAAATGGTCATAAAAATCTGAATCCCAGCCACGATACAATGAACAAGTAATAAGGTTTGAATCCCGTGATAAAGGGAGTGAAATTCGCTGCTGGAATCCGTATTAACCATTCGGGCTGCAGAGCTGGCAAAGACTGTAAAAGCCTACCCAGCCGGTGTAAAAATAGTTGTATTCCGTGGCTCCTGCTTCTTTCTATTTAATCCTCTTTTCTCATGGGACCTGCAGTCAGAGGCCCGCGTGCTTAATGTGTTCTGTGCTTTGACACGACCATTCTTCAAGGAATGTGGCAGAGGGCTCCGGCACTTTCTGCTTAGAGTCAGAAACCCAGAAAACAATAAATGTTTATGGAAGGCAGTAAAATTTTAGGGCTCAATTCACAACTAATGTTAAACACATGTAGTCCTTCTGCAAGCTCAGGAGTTGCTAGAGTTCTGGGCTCCGCTGGGGTTTTGGGCCTCATTGCAGGAACCAAGTTGAGGAGAAATAGGAATTTCTTCTCTCTGATGATAGACTGACAGACTGACAGCTCCATTGTCGGGAGATTCCTGTTGGAGGAAGCCTCAGAAGTCTGAAGGCTTCTCGGAGCTTCCTAATTTGTGTTTGCCTTAGAAATTCTAGTCAGGGTGTCTGTAGCTTCCCAGCCCTCCTGACAACTCCGACAGTGCTTTCTGGGATCTGAGTTCTAGATTTTGACAGTTAATCACCTCCCCAACCCATCCGTGATGTCATCCTTAGACAGGATGTACCAGTCCAATACTGGAAAGAACTTAGTGTCTTTTCAATTTTTCTCTTGCTCGGTCAATTCAGGAGACTGGCTCAGGTGGCACAGGCCTACACCATCTCACATACTCCCTTGTACAGAGGCAGGGGGATTGCAAGTTCAAGGCTGGTCTGAGGTACAGAGTGAGCTCAAGGGGCAGCCATAGCAACTTAGTGGGAACTTTCCTGGAAGTGAAAAGTGAGAGGAGATCTGGTGACACAGCAGTTGCCTAGTGTGTCGGGGACCTGGGTTCAATACCTAGGATTAAAGAGAGAGAAGGAGGAAGAAGGGTGAGAGGGAAAGGAAGGAGGAAGAGGAGGAAGAGAAGGAGGAGGAGGAAGAGGAGGAGGCCAGGACAAGGGGAGAGAAAGGAGGGGAAGAGGAGAGGGGAGGAGGAGGAAGAAAGTGAAAGAGGGAGAAGAGGAGGACAATGAAGGAGGAGGAGAAGGAGAAGGGGAAGAAGAGGAGGAGGAAAAGGAGGGGGAGAAGGAACCAATATTGGAATCACCAACATTTATTCCATTCTGTTCGTTAATTTTTACTTCTCTGATCTATACCCTCCCCAGCCATCCTTCCTCCAAGAACAATGGCCCAGCTGTGTCTCCTCACTGCTCTTGTCTCCTCCCTCTCAGAGGCAACCTCATATCCCCAGATGATGCCTGTCCTCTCTGCTCCAACCCCTGCCTTAGACAGTACATTATCTCTACAGCACACATTTATCAGTCAGGAAAACAAAACAAAACAAAACAACCCAGCATGATGAGGGCAGACTGCCACCAGACCACCACATTTACTCTTCAGAAGAACTCCATCTTTCTTAGAAGGAAAATCCGCTGCTGCTGGGTTCTAAGACTTCCATATTTAGCTCACTCCTCCAAACTCACCTCCTCACGTTCTCTCCTTGCCCAGTCCTTCTCTGATTCAAATGCGTTCTACTTTTCTCAGTGTTTGAGGCTTCAGTGCCATCTCGGGGCTTACACCCTTCTGTGCCTGGCCTGACCATCAAGATGAAGGCACCATTAAGCTTCTCGCACAAGCAAATTCCATTTTCAAAGCACTTTGGAGCAGCTGCCTCTTACCACTTACAAGTCTGGTATCTTCTTTAATTATTATGCATTATATCTCCTGCTTGGACAATGGCTTAATGCAGTGTAGAGCTAGGCCTGGCGGTACAGCCCATGGCCCTAGCTTCTGGGCAGGAGGCTCAACACAAGAGACAGCCTGGATTAGAGAGCAGGTTCAAAGCAAGCTTGGGCGAGTTAAGTGATATGTGTCTTAGAATAAGAAATTAAAAATGGGGGCTGGAGAGAAGGCTCAAAGGTTAGAGGTCCCGAGTTCAATTCCCAGCAACCACAGGGTGCCTCACAACCATCCATAATGAGATCTGGTGCCCTCTTCTGATATGCAGGCATACATGCAGGCAGAACACTGTGTACAAAATAATCTTTGAAGAAAAGAAATTAAACACAGTTGGATCTTTGTTAGTGGAAGAGTACTTGTTTAGTATATATATGCCCATGGAGTGCCCATGGAGTGCTGGGTTCAGTCCTTAGTACAAGAGGGAGTTTGGGGGTAGGGAAAGGAAGAGGGGAGGAGGAAAGATGAATTCTGGGATGGATGTAGCTCAGGTGGTGGACAGCTACCTCGTATGCACCAAGCCCTGGGTTCTATCTCTGCTGTTACATAAAACACTGGCTTGCTAGTGTGCATGCTTATGGTCTGGTGCATGAGACACTGTGACAGGAAGACCAGAAGTTCAAGGTCATTCTTGATCCCTCCCCACCCCCACATGGCCATAAAAGAGGGAAGGAAAGAGAAAGCATGGTGGGACTCAGGTGTCACAAAAATCACAGTCTTGACCTATGGAGTGGCTGGCTCTGAAGCGACTTCCATCTCTGACTAGAGGAGCTCCTCCCTGGAGCCTGACTCTCATGGTGAGTTTAGTTTTCTATGAAGGAGAAAATCTCCTTCATAAACCCTTAAAGGTCTTGAAGTGTTTTCTGTTTGCTGGCTTGGGCTGAGCTCTAATTACCTAAGTCCCCAGGGCAGGAGAAGTGGAACTTAACCCCACAGTTGGGCTTTCCCACAGCCCTGGAGTGGAGGGGAGCTTCCACTTGCAGAGAGGGAAGGACGGCTCCTGGTACTCTGTGACAGCAGGATTCTAGAGTCTAAAACTCCCGACATCTCACTGAGCTTAGGGTCCATTAAAGACCTTTAAAACAACCACTCTAAAGACCGCAATTTTAAGTCAAAACCAAATTCATGCAAACAATGGAAAACAGTCTGTGTCTAGGATCCAGCTTTATCACAGTGAGTCTTGCTTCTATTTGGTCAGGTTTTGGATGCTCTCAGCTACTGTCTATTGTGAAATGTGCCAAAGCAAGACAGTGGCCTGGCTAGGCTCACAGAAGCAGCTAGCACCGGACAATCATTTTGGCTTGTCGCACTACCCTGCTCTCAGCTCATCAGAGGGTGCTTCTGAACCTGGGCCCAGGTTCATGATAAATGCCACAGCTCTTCTGTCATCTCCACAGAAAGCTGAGTCACATCAGCATGGGCATTGTGGTTGAGACTGGCTGGGCGGCCCAGGAGCATCTGGACTCCGATTCTCCCCGCACAACCCAAGCAGGTCCTTCTTTCTCACATGGGCAACATGCTAGATGATGCTGTTCCCAGGAGGTTAGTGCACTGGCGGGAGAATACTCTAGTCAGGCAGAAGATTTCAGAATGCAAGGCAGGCCTGCTGCAATCACTACCCAGACAGATGATTCTTAGCTGCCGGGAGGTGCCTGGTGGAGCCTGGAGGGGCTTCCTCCTCCCAGGCCCAAGGAAACTGTAATTACATAACAGAGAACAGCCCAGCCACATCTGTAGGGGTGGGGCAGGGGGCAGTAGCTGAAGGTTCAGATCCAGGGGAGAAAGAAAGGCAACTGGCTTCAGTCAGAGTTTTATATCTTGCAGAGGAAACAACTCAATTTAGCATGCAAAAAAGATTTCTTTTTTTTTTAAAAAAGGGAAAATGTTTGAATCCTGCCAATTTCCATCAATTACAGTGTAATAGTGTAATTGACCTTCTATTAACTTCCAAGGGAGATAATAACTAGGAGGTAAATTTAGTTTGTTGTGGAAAATTCTCAAAAGACACACTTAACCACAGTAGTCAATCCAAATGGCTGTATCATTCTTAACCTAAAGAGCAAGGTAGAGATTTTCTTGCTATTACTTAATGGCCACACACCGTCCAGTTCTCTTGAGTGAGAAAATGGCTCTAATATTTGCAGAACGAATCTAACCGTCCTTCCCCTGACTGGACATGGGGATAAAGTGATACTCTGTCCATAGAATAGATTTCTTTAGATAAAATGGTGACTCGGACTCTGGGGCACCAGCCTAATTAATTGTGCTCGATGGAATGTTCAGTAGAAGGCAGCCTGGGAGAGGGAAGAAAGAAGCCAATCTTGGCGACAGGCAGAGCCCTATCATGACCTTGTCATAATGATCTTGGTAGTTCGGCAAGGCAGCCAGTCCATTTGAAGGACTTGAGGATGGGGCTCAGAGGATGTGAAACAAAAGACTCTGGCCTGAGGAGACAAACGGCCGCATGCTGGGCTCTAGCTTGGAAGCAAGAAGTCCTGGCCTGTAGGGCTAGAGTCTGGTTCTGCCACGCCTCCCTTTGTGCGAAGGCTGTTGGAAGCTGTAGAAGGAGCTGGCTAGGAAAGAGCTTAGGTATGGAGGCAGATGGCAGGACCAGGAGACCCCGCCTTGAACTGAGGTGTTTCTTCAGCTGTGATGCCACCCTTTGTGTACTGCCTGACAGGCCCGGCAACACTGAGCCTACTGACCACAGCCTCTAGAACACGGGCCAACATACCCTCTCATCTTTTTCAGTTATTGTCTTGGGGTGGCACTTCTTGAGTGTATAATTTGTCCTTTTTAATTTTTGAGATTATAATTGCATAGGTTGTCCCTTCTCTTTCCTCCCTCCAAACACTTCCATATACCCCACTGTTGCATTCTGTAGCTACTGCGAACTGGGTTCCTGGAACAGAAGCTGATGGATGGATAGGGGAACCGGCGAAAAGAAGGAGGCCAGGATGATAGTTTACTGATCGAGGCCACAACTTTAATCAGGTCAGACCATTTAACAGTTTGGGCTGAGTTCTGGGGAAGTTGTCTGGTGGTTCTTGGCTCCACTGCTCAGGCAGCTGGGTGGGTCACCTGCTTAATTCAGGAATTCACAGACCTGGAGGAACAATGAACTTCACCTTCACTCTGAGCACTCCACCCTAGGTAGAGCAGGATCCTGAACAGCACAGGAATCCCTGCTCAACAAAGGCTGGGAGAGGAAGTTCACCTTGATCAATGTGGAGTTCCTACCAAGTGGTGTGACACCCCAACATGGCTCTGTACACCCTACCCTGCTCTCTTACCAATCCAGGTCATCTTTATTTACTAACTGTTATACACACACACACACACACACACACACACACACACACACACACACGCACGCACACATACATGCACACGCACACACACACACATACACACATATACACACACATACATATATATGTATTCCTAAATATAATCCACTTAGTCTGTATAATATTACTTGTATGTATGGGTTTAGAGGGTAGCACAGATCATTTGGTATGAGAGGGAGGAAACGGAAATGAGAAATGATGTTATTGTATTATAATTTTAAAATAGTTTAAAAATAAGAGACGCAGTAGTTAAAATAATTATTTTTTATCTTTAGTTCTATGGATACGTCTGTGTTTTTGTGTTTGGAGGATGGGCCTATGTGTGTCAGTGCAGTGCTTACAGAAGCCCACAAAGCTTGGGTTACTGGTGGCTTGGGTGCTTCAGGAGACCAACTTGGGTCCCCAGCAAGAGCAGAGTTTCTTCACCCTGAGCCCTCTCCCCAGCACCTCCTTACTGTCTAAAGTGGTATTTTGATGGTAAAGACTTTAGCTCCAGGCTGTCTGAGGCAGTGGCAAATTCTTTTATTCTAATGCTTTCTATTAAGTTCTTAAAAGTAGTTCTTCACAATATCTCATCCAAGCAAACTCCTTACGACACCTCAGCAAAAGAGCAAAAGACGGTATCCTGTGGCATCAGCCCTACATGTGGTTTCCCCAAATCTTACTGAATCTCCTCTTAAAAGACTTATTTAGAGATGCATTTTATTAGTTTTAATCATGTGCATGCCCGTGCGCGTGCGTGTGTGTGCGTGTGTGCGTGTGTGCGTGTGCGTGTGCGTGTGTGTGTGTGTGTGTGTTATACACATACAGGTGTGGTTGCCAAAGGAACCAAGAACAGGGCATAGGGCCCTGGGACGGAGTGGCAGGCAGCTCTAAGCCTTTGAATGTGGTTTCCGGGAACAGAACTCAGGTCCCCGGGAAGCTCAACAAGTGCTCATAAGTGTTGAGGCAGCTCTCTAGCCACCCACCCCATTAAAGGTTCTTTAATATTAGAAGTGAGGTAAAACTTCCTTAATTTCTTCTATTTAGTAATTACAATTTTTAGGTAGTGCTTGAATGATTTCCACGTCAACCTTCAAACTTCACATGAGCTCATGATTCTTAGCTGACTCCACTACACATTTCAGAAGCTCTGACACCTAAGACACAACGCACACATCAAATCCTGCCCGAGGAGAAGGAAGGAGAGGGCCCTGGCCCTGGAAAGGCTCAGTGCAGCAGTGCAGGGGATTACCAGGACAGAGACACACACGGGAGGGGGTTGACTGGGGAATGGGCAGAGGGAAGAGGGCTTATGGGACTTATGGGGAGGGGGGAACCAGAAAAGGGGAAATCACTTGGAATGTAAGCAAAGAATATAGAAAATAATAAATAAATAAATAAATAAATAAATAAATAAATAAATAAAATTATTATTTCAGAAAGCACATACTAGAATCTAAGTTTTGCCTGGCTGAGAATTTCCATCTTCACAAAAGCATCACATTTTCTTTTCATAGTCAAATCACACACAGGATGTAAGCCGGGGCTCCATCATCGCAGGGCTTAAAATAACTGACAATACAAAAGCCGGAATCCACATGGTTTGTGCTTTCTGAACTGACAGGCGCTCCTGCTCTAGGAGACCAGGGCTGTCTCTGCTTGGTGCTTGTCATGTTCTTCAACGCAGTCAGCTCTTTTTTATGCATAGTAGGTATTATTGATTCATGTCAATAAAACTTTCCCAGAGAACGTTGCGTAAATACTTTTGACATTGATTTTGAGTAGCAGGTCAGCACTGCCTGCATCCAGGACAAAGGAAGAGGAAATCCTCTCTGAGAGCCTTTATCCTGAACCGTACCGTTCAGTCTTTATGGTGTGGGTATATCGTCTTGCTGCGATTCCCACTCCCAGATCTCCGTTCCTCTATTCCTCCTGATTTCATGACAAGTCTAAGCCATTGTGGACGCTGGTTTGGCCAGCCATATGTGAGTAACATATTTATTTATTGTATAAAAGAGCAGTTGCTATGTAACAACCCTCAAGTCTCAGAAAGTCACACAGAAGTGATGTATTTAGTTCTGATCTATGGCTTGGGTTGTGGGTAGGAGCTGATGTAGATGGTTTCTTGTACTTCTTTCATTCCTAACGAGGAATTCACAGCACACAGCGTGCTCTGATCTGCCAGGCCGGGTGCTAATAACAGCCCTGTGATGCACGAATCCATGCTTTGACCCCTGGAGAACGCTGGGGCTGCCCGGCTGTGACTCCATCCTTCCTAATTCTTTCCATCTTTTCTTTCCTGGAGAAACCTCAAAACTCCTTACCTTCTGATGATGCCCTTTGTTAAATTTCCATTTTCCAAAGTGTCTTTCCTACATCTTCTTCCTAAGTTACTTTTAATTACAGAGGTTAATTGTAGATATTGGGGGGATATTGGGGGGGTTCCTCCGCTTCTCAGAGGAGAAGAGGAAGGATGAGTGGAGAGGGAATCTATGTGAGGGCGCACTGGGAGGAGGGGGGGCTGATGTTGGCATGTAAAGAAAATAAATGAATAAAAAGGCAAAAAATAATTTTTATATCTTATATCTTTTTTTTACATATTAGTATGGGAGTGTTGGGAGATATATGAACACGTGCAAACACGTGTGTGCTGATCACGGCTGGCGCAGTCAGCCCTCATCTTCCTCTACCTTTCCTTCTCCTTATAGACATGCACATTAGGCCTTCCAGTGGAGAAGCAGGCAGGAGGAATAGGCAATCGCTCTCCAGTGATTTCTCAGAACCCCCTAAATTACACCTACATACATCTCTCCAGATTCTTCTTTCCAGATCGATTATGAACTGATAGATTTGTAATTTTTCTCGCTTTTCTGTCCTTGTCCCTAATTCTCAAAGTCTGTGTTCTCTCTCTGGTTGAGTGGGACAGGCTTGGTCTCCCTTGTCCTCTGCTTCTCCTGGGGACTCCAACTGCCTTTGAACTGTCTTGATCATACAAAGTTTTCTAAGCCTTTGTACCCCTCTCCCTTCTAGATCTATCTGCAGGGCGCCTATAGACATTCAAATAAGACTTCTGAAGATCCACATCAGATGAAAAATGCTCTTTTACTGGAGAATTATAAATCACTAACACCTTGCCATCCATCCGGTTCAATTTGGGGGCATATTTTAATGTGGAATAAAGGGAGGGGGGCTCATTAAGAATAAAATGAAGACCAAGTGCCCATTCCTCTCCTGTGACTTCCATTTTGTGCCTTCGGTTTTATCTGCAGCTTCACTTAACAAGAGTTGAAGAAGAAGTAGGAATTGATCTTGAGTATGGAAATCAGACAAGTATCTAGAGACCTTATGTAACAAACTTCTGCTTTTCACTCCCCTGAATGCAGGCTGTGGGTGGGGGAGGGGTGGGGATGGGGGCAGGTCCTGCTTATTTGCCTTGAAGCACTGACTGGGACTGAGAGGCCAGTGGCCAATGGCCACTTTGGCCAGCTTGCCTGCTCTAGAAAACACAACGTGTGTTACATCAGAGCACTGCCACACTCAAAGGCAAAGGCTGCTGAAGCATGTATAACTTTGAAGACACGTATTTTCAATCGAACTTAATTCCTAACCACGAATGGTTCTCAGTCTGGATGGCTGGGATGTGTTCTGTCCTTGCATCCAGAACTCTCCTTCCTCACAGATAATCCTGGCTTTGTCCCCAAACTCACCCCAAGGTGGCTCTCACTCTCTGACGCCTCCCTGTGACAGTTATCCAAGGCACACCCTTATTAGTGACACTTTCTGTTTCTGTCCTCTCTTGGGATGGCCAATCAGAACTTATTTCATGTGTTTGTTTTGTTTCATGTGTATGTACTGCACGGGTGCATGTACACATTTGCATATGTGAGAGTAATTACACGCATGTTATAGCTCACACATGGAGGTCCGAGGACAATCTTGTGTGTCTTTCATTGCTTTCTGCTAACTTTGAAGTGAAGTCTTCTTTTTCACTGGTGCGAATGCCAGTCTTCAGTGACCCAAGCCCTGTCTTTTATCTTTCTTTCAGGAGGTTCTGTGTTGGGAGGTGTGAGGGGTTAGCAGGGCAAGCTTACCAATCCAGTGTCCAAGTGATGCTCAACTGTACAGAGCCCCCACTGAGTTGTTTATTTTGTGATTGTGTTTCTTGAAGGTGGTGTTTCACTTAAAAGCATTTTCTTTCTGAGGGAAAATAATGTATTTTTCTTCTTTCTATGTATTTGTGTGCATATGTGCATGCATGTTTCTGTGTGGTGTCTGTGAGCTCATCACCTGCCTTCCAAGGCTAGAAATTCTGACACACAGCCATGCCCACTGTCATCTGTGAGTGTTCGTGATTTCTGAACTCTAGTCCCTATGCTTGAGAGCAAGCATTTCAACCATTGAGCCATCTCCCCAGCCCTTGAATATTTAAAATCAGCAACTCTATTCTTCTACCATGATTCTGTTATCTGTTATGGGTTGTGGCGACCACCACCTAGCTGATGCTGCATCATCGAGGCCTAAAAGCAGAATTAGCTCTATATTCCCAATATTTGAGATATTAGAGATAATTTAGAGTGACAGCATCCATGCAGTCTGACCAGAAATGACAATTTGCAAAAGCAGTGAGCAGCTCTGGGAGGCTGGAGGGAAACAAGGGGCAGAAGACATATGGAGGCACTGGAGAGGAACCAGGCATCCCTAGAGTGCAATTCCTCCCTGAAATAAACTCATGTTCTGCAGATCAGATGTGCTTTCCATGGCTCTGAGACACAATACCCCCTGTGACCACGCGATGCTCATTTTACTGCTCTCATTAATCATATTAATTGAGTAATTGCTGAGTTCTGGATCCATAGACCTATAAGCCTGAGCTGTCTGATCCAACTGCACCCATAATTCTGCTAATAAAATCATGGAGTGAAGAGAAATGTTTCTCTAATTTGTCTCCGTGAGCTCTGGGCCTTGGCTTCAATTTGCATCCTATTGAGCAGTGGCTTTCAAATGCAAGTACACTTCCTCTGGGGGTTATGTGAAGAGAAAATGAGAAGCCAGAGGATAAACACAGCATATTAATTACTTAAATCTTTCATTCATTCAACAAACATTTATCAAGTATTTACCCTGTGGCAGGTACTGACGAGGCCCCAGGGACTAGCAATGAAGTCATAAGTCACAGTGCTGGTCCCCTTGTGGCTTGTGGCTTGTAGAATAGTGTTTGGAAGCTCTAATCACACAGGATCAGCCTCAACAAGGAGCTTTCTGTAAAAGTTTGGTGGTGGTGTGTGGAGTACTTACTGGGTAAGCATGAAGAGCCAAGTTCAGGTCTTCAGCGTCCACATAACAAAAACTGTCTGTGGTGGTATGCATTTGTCCAGCTGAGAAGGCGACCATGTGCTAATTCCCTGGGGCTTACTGGGCAGCTAGTCTAGCTGAATTGGTGAACCCTAGACTCTGTGCCAGAAAGTTAAGGTAGAGACCATTTGAGGAGACCTGATAGCAATCTTTGACTTATACATACACACACACACACACACACACACACACACACACAGGTACACACATGCATCCATATCTGAACATGAAACACACACAGGTGCACACATGTATCCATAAATGAACATGAAACATTCACACACACAGGGGAACACATACATCCATACATGAACATGAAACATACACACACAGAAAGACACATGGGTGTATACATGCATGCATACATACATGAACATGAAACAGACACAGACACACACACAGGTACACACATTTATCCATACATGAACATGAGACACACACAGAGATGCACACATACATCCATACATTAACATGATACACACATATAAACACATACAGGTGCACACATGCATCCATACGTGACCATGAAACACACACACAGACACACAGACGCACACACACACACAGACACACACACACACACAGACACACACACACACATACACACACACACACTCAACAGTTTAATGTGAAGTCTATTCAGTGACAATAAACCCAAATGGCTATTCTTACATTACACTTTATATTATAGTGAGTACACATAACTGTATTGGAACCAAAGCTAAAATGGAAATTGCTTCTTCAGGAAAACACATTGAGAAATATGTCATCTATTTGCCAGTAGGAGTTTTCTTTCCAACATTCTGGACTCTTTAATGAAAAAGGTTATGTATTGAAAGAGACAGAGGTAGAGGAGTATCTACGGGGAAAGGTACATTAAGATTAGGCTTAGTTACACTGTCCTGGTCCACCACAGGGTGCGATGAAGGCCCAGGCGGCTTGACAATGGCTTGCCTATCACTTCTTTGATTATCTTAATTAGCAGCTGCTGCTCCTGGGAATCATACCTCAGAGTCTTTCCTAAAACACCTTGGAGACTCCACTGTTGACCAATCTAGACTGTTAACTTGATGGATGTCCTGGCTAGTTTTATGCCAACTTAACATAAGCTGGAGTCATGTGAAAGGAGAGATCCTCAAGTAAGAAAATGCCTCTACAATATAGCTGTAGGGCATTTCTTCATTAGTTGATAGTCGAGGGCCCAGCCCATTGTAGGTTGTGCTATCCCCTGAGCTATAGAAGAAAGCAGGCTGAGCAAGCCACGATGAGCAAACCTGTACATCTCCCTTCTTGGCCTCGGCATGACTCCTCCATGGCCCCTGCACCACTCCACCATGGTCTCTGCATCAGCTCCTGCTTCCAGGTTCCTGCCCTATTTGAGTTCCTGACCTTCCTTCCTTCAATGACAAATAGTGATTTGTAAGCATAATCCAAATAAACCCTTTCCTCTCCAACTTGCTTTGGTCATGATGCTTCATTACAGCATAAGTAACCCGACCAGCGCAATGTGATTCAGAGAGCTATCGTGGAAATGGACCCTGTACCTGTCTTAGAGTATCATCACTGAGTCAATAGAGTTTGGAAGACCCACTGTCAATGCGGTGGCATCACTGAGTGGGGCGACATATCATACAGTCCCAGACCATATAACACACACACCCTCCCTATCCAATGACTGGAATCTCGTACCAGCTCAAGGTTTGGATTTAGTGTTGTATTGATTCAGGTCTGCAGTAGTTTTTGCTTATTTACCACCAATCTGAATTGCATTTGGTGGAGGACACTCACTTTTAGTGTGTGTCACTCAGCATCTGATTGAGATGCGCTGAATATCGGAACCTCAACCTGTGAACCAGAGAAATGCTATGCATGAGGAAATTCAGCGTCAACTCAATGGCTGAAGAATTATCTGTGTTTATTTGCCCAATCTTTCTCCTCAAACAACAACAGAGGCCTTGCCAACAGGTGGCTTATCGGGATGCACAGGCCCATCGCTTTTATCTCACTGAGGTTGCTTGTAATTGCAGAGCCCAGTGGAGCTCACAGCACTGGAGAAGCATCAGAGACATATGGGAGACAGAAAGCAGCAGACTTAATGTGTATTCCTTTTTTATATTATATACTCAAATGGTAATTCTACCACAATGTTATCTCTAAGTCTTCCAGAGCCTGGGGTAAATAGGAATAGAAAGAATAAAATACTATTTGTCTATGGGTATAAAATATCATTCTTTTGTGTCTGCCTTTATATTTATGCCTAGTGAGAAAATTACCAGCCAGTTCCTAACATTGAAATGGTACATATTTCTGTAAGAAAATTGTCTCAAATAGAGAATTTCCTTAAATAATGACTTTCATTTTATTTCATAACTATAACCACCATGATATTGTATTAAAATTTATTGGATGTGCCTAAACCCTGTTCAACAGGTATTAAATGGTATTATTAGTCATATAAAGATAAATATATTTTGATACTAAAATATTCATGTTCATCTAAATTATATTTAAGCAATAATTCTACTACTAATAGGATAATATTTTAGTGGAGTGTATGTTCAGCTTTTTTAAACCCAAGACCTAAACTGTGTAAACTATGTCTGTGTCCACATCTTTTTCCACCAAATCTCTATGCTATTATTCGGTTTACCAGAGAGGAAATAGGAGTCCATATGGTGAACACTCCCAGGTTCAGTGAACTAGAATGTGTGATCCCAAAATCTGAAAGCAGTTCTGTTAGATATCAGAACCATCTCATCTCTATTATCAGCAGACACCACATCCATACGTTACCTATGCTATATATACATTCTTTAATTTGTTTACATTGTTCATTGGGGATTGTGAATTAAAGGGTATGGGTGAGTATGCCACAGTCCTTGTGTGGACATTTGAGGAAAACCCATGGGAACTGTTCTTCGCTGAGTGCCGGGTATTGCACTCAGGTCTTCAGTCTTGGAAGCAAGCAGTTAGTTACCCAGTGAGCTCTCTCTGCTGCTATATCCAACATGTGTTTTAGTGAATGTGTGAATTATTGCCAGCTCTTGCTACAGGGAAGGGGTGAGGAGTGCAATCTGGGGCTTAGATGAAAAGCCAGCATAGTCCGTTCAGGTAACGGACAAATTAAGTTATCTTCATACTCCCAGAACACATCCCTTTTTCTTCTGAGGAAGGGAAGCATGCTCCTTCCGGACGACACTTATTCCCGTCTTCTCCTTGCTCCATTCTCACTCTGTGTGAATCTAATAGAGTAATTCCGAGTGTTACATTCTGCATCTACAGTTCTACAACAAGCAGTTCATGAGGAGACTGCGACCCAAGCTGAGATGATGGTGACCATCCGTCTTGCTGAATGGATTAGAAATGAAGCTCTGTCCCGTTGGCTGGTAAGATGATAGCGAGTAAATCTGGAATCATCAGTGAGCCTTCTGACATGTGGAAATGAGGGAATACATTCAACAGCATAGAGAGGCGCTTATAAACACCACCTGTCAATAAAGAAGTTTATGGCCAATGAGCTGAGCGAGGCAGGAAACAGGAGGTGGGACATCCGGTAGGGATGGAGACAATTCTGGGAAATAGTCAAAGACATGGGAGATTAGCCCCAGAACACTAAGGAGACCAGTGTAAGAACACAGGGAAAGGAAAGCAGCCACATAGGTGAACTCGGGTTAGGATAAGAGGGATAATAATATTTAGTCAGAGAACAAACTGAGGCTTTTGGCCTAAGCATTTATTAATAAATAATTAGTCTCAGAGTTGTTATTTCTGGGAATTAAATGGTCTGGAAGAAAAGCTTCAAGTAACACAACATGGATGAAAACTATGTAAGACACAGTAACAAAATTTCTTCTGAACTGAACATCTACATAAGACTTACTTATATCACCCAGTTTAATTCAATGTTTATACTCGAAATCATTAGAATTTAACTTTTCCACTTGCAGTTGTACATCCCGAATCTGTGGAAAGTAAATTATAGGAGACAAAATAAATAGTAAATTTTTATTTAGTTTAGCTAAATTTCCCCATAGTTGGTAAAGATGAGTCAGGTAGGTCATGACCTGAAGCAGTCAGATGGAAATAGCACATAGTTACACTAGGGGTTTAAAAACTGACTTCAAAACTTATCATAAAAGATGTGTTCCAAAAAATTTAAATATAAGCATTTTTTAAAAAATACTTAAGGATGGGGCTAGAGAAATGGCTCTGTGGTTAAAAGTACTTGCTACCTTCCCAGGGAACACATGTCTTGTGGTTGTTAGCTCCACCATGCGAACACACACAAACACACACACACACACACACACACACACACACCACAATTAAAACTTTAAAAACCTATTGTAAATGCTTCAGCCACGTACTGCAAGAACATCAAGTGGTAGTTTCTGCAAAGGATAATCATTTCCCCTGTAATTTAGCTCCTTGCCCTCTTGCTTAAATTATTCTTACCAAGAACAACTTAAAATGCGAATCTATTTGTTCACACAGGGAAGTTCTGCTACAGACAGTGCATTATTCATTTTTTGCTAGCATGGGTGTGTCCCTCATGGGGTCGGTGAGATAGATCCTAGAAATGATTTTAACAATGGCTTCAAGCAGAAAACAATGGATCCTATTGCCAGTTTCCTGGAGAGACTGATTCATGTATCCTGCTATGTTGGGAGATTAACACATGTGAGAACAATTTATTCAGAATATCTATAATGTAACCACTGGATTAAAAAAAATAAAGGTAATTCTTCAAGTTGTTCCTTGAGTCTTGTTGTGGTTATGAATATTACATTCAAAGAAAAAGAAAACATAATGGGGAATTTGCATGCAGGGGGATGAGAGACACCAACACAGGAAAACATAAATAAAACATGTCTCAAGGTAATTTACCTATCAGAGATGCGCCAGAAATGTTAACTCTGAATTTTGAAGCCTTTGTAAATTCAGATTGCTGACTGCCATCCTTCAGGTCAGCCGCACTCCTCACACAGATAAAGACAGCTCACCTGCTGGGACTCCTAAGATCAGGGAAAGGGGACAGGAAAGGAAAGACCACACTGAGCATTTGCTAATGATCTGGAGTTTAGATTTCTAATCTTGGGTAAGAATTAGTTTATATAGTCAATGATAGACCGAGACTGACAGTCTTGAAGAGACAGCATTCAGCTTTAAACTTGTCTGAGAAAGCATCCTATGTTAATGAAACTGGTCAGTGTTTAGTGTGTTGTATTTGGATTCAATCTTATGCATATCATACTTACATTACATTTTGAAGTTACTGTCAAAAGTATTGATTGCTTTAAAGGGAACAGCAAACGGTATTGCTGATTTTATACTTAAGATTGGGCCATTCTGTGATCTTTAAAATCCTGCAATATTCAAAAGGTGGGGATGACGCAGACCTTGGCCACATTCTGGCATTTGATGGTGTCTCCAGAAGATCTGACCTCGCTTCACCTCCCTGGATCTCTGTTCTCCAGAGACCTCACCTTTTGCATTTTAATTCTGGCCTTAATCTCCCATCCTTGTCTTTCATGAGTTAGGGCTTTCCTTGGAGTCGTGACCCTGGTTTTCCTTTATAGTTTCTGCTGTTCCTCCACATGATCCTTGTTGCCTGTCTGAGGTGGGAGTTCCCTATTCCATAGCTAAGGTGCTACTGCACCCAGTTTCTGTTCCACAAAATGGCTCCAGCTCAGTTGTTTATAAAGGTGTGTCCCACATGGAACTCATTTCACAGCAAGTGGCTAATTCTAGGCCTTCTTTCAAGTTTCTAGGGAGAGTAAAAGAATTAGCTAGTTTTACATTTAAACCTCACACTGTGACTATAAAAATTGGCCTTGTATTTATTGTTCCTAGACACTAGTATTTCTGGTCTCTTTTGATGATTCTACTGAGATAAAATGATAGAGACTGATTTTTTTAAATAAAAGCCAGACAAAAGGGGGTGGTTTTGTTTATTGTTTTGAAGATTCAAAGTTGCTAATGGATATGAAAAAAGCCTTATTTTTTTGGTAGTAACAAGACCACCTGGTGGCCTGCAGAACCTTGAGTCCCTTACAACCATTATAGAAAGACAAAATGTAATTCCAATTTGTATTCATCCCAGGATCTTGTCATGGTTTCCAAGGAAAAGTTTGTGTGGTTTATTTTATTTAATTTTTTTCATGGAGGGAATTGGAGTGAGGGTCTAGGCAAAGTAAAACATGAAAAGGGAATTGCATGAAACAAAGTAACATGCACAAACACAACCACACACACGCACATACACACATAGTTCCATACTCACAGACAGCTCCACATGCACACATATACACTCATCTACACACACACACACACACACACACACACACACACACACATACACATATGCACACCTACACAGCTCCACACTCACAAACACAGCTCCACAAGTACATAGCTCTTCACACCACACACAGCTCTATCTCACAGGCATAGTTCCACATGCACACACACACATACACACACACAGAGCTCCAAATGTACACACACAGCTTCACATACACACACATATATACAGAGAGTTCCACATACACACACATATACACACATATACATACACATATACATGCATACATGGCTCTACACTCACACACACACAGAGCTCCACATGCACACACACACACAGTTCCACATGCACACATACACACTCACCTTCACATGCACACATACACATACACATATACATGCCTACACAGCTCTACACTCACAGACACAGCTCCGCATGCACACATACACATTCACCTCCACACATACACACATATATATACACATATACACACCTACACAACTCCACACTCACAGACACAGTTCCACAAGTACACATCTCTTCACACCACACACAGCTCTGTCTCACAGACTTAGTTCCACATGCATACACACACACACACACACACACACACACACACACACACACACAGAGTTCCACATGCACACACAGAGTTTTACATACATACACATATACACAGAGAGTTCCACATACACACATACACAAACATATACATACGTATATACATGCATACATGGCTCTACATTCACAGACATAGCTCCACATGCGTACACACACACAGAGCTCCACATGCACACACACACACACACACACACAGCTCCACATGCACACACACACACTCACACAGAGCTCCACATGCACATACACACACATAGAGCTCCACATGCACACATACACAAACATAAAGAGCTCCACATGCACACACACATACACATATACATGCATACATAGCTCTATATTCACAGACATAGCTCCAAATGCACACATACACACACAACTCCTCATGCACGTTCACACACACAGTGCTACACACAAACACACACACAGCTCCTCATGCACACACACACATAAACACACAGTTCCACATGCACGCACACATATATACACACAGCTCCACATGCACGCACACACATCCATACACATACAGGCATACACAGCTCTATATTCACAGACACAGCTCCATAGGCACACACACAGCTCTACACATATAATTTTACATACACACACACACACACACACACACACACACACACAGAGTTCCAGGGGACGTGGGGGATGGCTTATTCGGGATAAGCTGCAGGTGTGGATTCGGCCCTTTGGATGAATGTGAGCATTGGGTGTCACTAAGGTATCCAGGGCTGCTGCCTGGCAGGGTCACCACAGGAGCGTGAGGGAGAAGGAGGAAGGTGAATGGAGGAAGAAGATTCCAGTCAGAGCCAAGAAGCCTTGGGAGGAGGGGATGCCAGAAAAGGTAGGAGGAGGACGAGCGGGAACTAGCTAGTGCCTCCTTTAGAAGCTCTTTGCCCTCGATGAAAATGTAATTCTCTGGAGAGACGGCTTAGTCGTGAGGATCACACATTGCTCTTGCAGAGGACTTCAGTTAGGTTTCTAGTGCTCGGGTCAGGCACCTCACAGCCACCTGTAACTGGATCTAGAGGATCCCATGGCATCCACGGTCCCCTGTGCCCCACCCCCAGCCTGGAGCAGGCTAAACCAGACCCTGTTTGCCACAGTTCACCTAGGGTGGAGTCTTCCGACCTAGGTGAGCCTGTTTTTCTGCCACGTCTGCAGCTTCGTGCAAGAAGTCACTACCTGCTGAGCGACTGAGCTTTCAATTCAGAGTTAAAGATTAAACATTGAGCTTTGATCAATGTTCAGAAAGAACTTTATCTTGGCTTCATTATTCCTCTCCACCGTCTGTTCTCTGTCAGCCCCAGCTCCACTTCCAGGTCTACCCAGTTTGGCCAAAGCTGCTGGACAGCTACAGCCACCTGCATCACGAGCCATACTGATACCACTCACCAAGATCACACTCATGGACATAATTAAGAACACTTTCCCTTGACCATGGTGACCTTGCTGAGGAAGGGGCACTCAGGCAATTAGAGACGCTAAATCAATCTTTATGTTCATCACATAACTCAATGGTTGTGTGTGTGTGTGTGTGTGTGTGTAGTGTGTGTGTGTGTGTGTGTGTGTTTTACTGATTAGGAATGGAGAAAAACCAGCTTCAGGGAAATGTAGGCTTTGTGAAGTTCTAGATGTGAATTTTTAAATACAAACTAGCCCATCATGGTTTTGTACATGCGTGTCACAGAAAGACATGGAAGGGCATCTGGGGCTCTTCACACCATGTGTCGCAGCTGGGTAAAATGGGAAAGGAAAGAGGGGGATATTGGAAATCAGGCACAAGGGAATCTTCTACCCTGTGTGCGAAGGGGAGGTGGAGCCTTCAGAGGAAAGGAGACATCCTAAAGAGTCATTTTGTCTTCTTGTCTGTTTTGTTGTCTGTCTTGTTGGTATGCTTTTTACTGAGTGCCAAGAGCACAGGGAAGAGCAAACAAAAGTGCAGCCTTTGAATTTTTGTCTGGAGAACTCCAGAAAAGCCAAGACTGAGCCACAGGATCACTGCTGAGGCCGGGCACAGGATCACTGCTGGGGCCGGGCACAGGGTCACTCCTGGGGCTGGGCACAGGGTCACTACTGGGGCCAGGCACAGGGTCAATGCTGGGACTGGGCATAGGCTGGACACAGGGTCACTGCTGGGACTGGGCACAGGGTCACTGCTGGGGCTGGGCACAGGGTCACTGCTGGGATTGGGCATAGGCTGGGCACAGGGTCACTGCTGTGACTGGGCACAGGGTCACTGCTGGGGCTGGGCACAGGGTCAATGCGGACTGGGCATAGGCTAGACACAGGGTCACTGCTGGGATTGGGCATAGGCTGGACACAGGGTCACTGCTGGGACTGGGCACAGGGTTACTGCTGTGACTGGGCACAGGGTCACTGCTGGGGCTGGGCACAGGGTCACTGCTGGGACTGGGCAAAGGGTCACTGCTGGGACTGGACACAGGGTCACTGCTGGGACTGGGCACAGGGTTACTGCTGTGACTGGGCACAGGGTCACTGCTGGGGCTGGGCAAAGGGTCACTGCTGGGGCTGGGCAAAGGGTCACTGCTGGGACTGGACACAGGGTCACTGCTGGGGCTGGGCACAGGGTCACCACTGGGGCTGGGCACAGGGTCACCACTGGGGCTGGGCATAGAGTCACCGCTAGGACTGGGCTGAAAGCAGCTCCAGAGCAGAGTCAGAAGCAGGTCTAAGATCCCACAGTGTTGCTGTGCCATCGGAGGCCAGCTGAGGGAGGCTGCATGATTTCCAGGAGTGTGTGATAACAGAGGGAGAGTGGAGGGCCTGGAGGAAGACCAGGACAAGGAAAAGCCAAAGCAGGCTGATGGTTCTGCTGATGTGACAACCAGACACCTCCTAGATCGGATGGCGTTTGAGATGGTCTCTCACAGTTACTCGTTCTTTATTAACCCTTCCCATCCAACCACACACGGCTTTAGTGAGAACTCAGTGAGCTGTTTTCTGGAGCATGAGTGACCGTGTGTTGTGTATGGAACAGGAGGTTACAGGTTGTATAGCCACTGTGGCTGGTCCTCTGATGGCAAAAGCAGAGCCCTGGGACGTCGGCCCACAGGTCACCTTGGCTGGCGCTAGGCGGTATTCTTACCAATGCTCCCTTCTGTAGGCAGAGGAAATGAGACGTTAACATCCCGAAGGGAACTGGGCCAAATACGAAAAGGCACAGTGGTTCCGTAAGGTTCTCAAGGTGGGGAACTTGTGTTCTGACATGGCTTTCATAGTGAAACCATAAGATCCCCGTTACTGTGAATGATTATGGGATGGCAAAAAAGATCCTAGCAGTAGAGACACAAGAAAGAAGCACTATGCCAGGGTCCACATCCATGGAGTTTATCTCCGTACACGTGACCTCTGTATTTCCAGGCACATTTAAATAAACACACATATACATGCTTTTTTTCCCCTAAAAGGTCATACATTTATTCATTTGTTTAAATATTTATTGATCATCAATTCTGTATGAAGTATCCTGCTCCACTTCCTGGCGCAAACAAGACAGGCACCCCCCTGGTCCGTGCCAGCGGCTTAATAAACAGTCTCCTCATTTGCATCTTACCCATGCAACTTTGTGACAATATGTTGACCTGAGGTAAAACTTCAGGCCTCCGTGACATCATCTTTCCTCCCGGTCTTCTCATCCATCTGACTGTGTGAAGTCGGCTTGAGATAAAATGAGCAACGTGGCAAAAGACGCTGATCGTAGTCCAACGGCCTCTGCCTCAGTGCTCAGGGCTGCGTGTGTGCTCTGCTGCAGGGATAGCACAGACAGGCTGGGCTAACATACAGAATACCCAGGCCAAGCACCGAGCCAAGGGCTGTACGCAGTATGATGTCATCAGCTTATTTGGGACATGATTTGGAAAGTAGGATATTGAGTTATACTTGAAATTATCATGACTGTGTTATTAGCCCAGAACATCATTTACCTTGTGTTGTCTGATATTTTTTTTTTGAAAAAAAAAAAGCTAAATTTATCTCTTTTCTACCTTGTCTGGTCTTCAGCACCACCACCACCCCAAATCCAGGTACATAAACTTCTTGGAGGGCTGTTTAATAGGAATTTTTTATTCAGTACAACTTCAAGTGACTGACAGCCCTTAAATGTCAGACCTTCATTGCACATAGCATGTCTGAGGAGTGGTGAGGCTAATTGATGCTTCAGTCACCGTGTGCTCTGAGAGAAGGCACAGGAAGTCTCAATAAGAGATGATGAGAGCACTAGAAATTATCACAGTGGAACACAAAGAATGATTCTCAATGTTCCTTTTTTTTAAGGTGGAATTTAAGGCTAAGAAACTAGAGTGTTTCTCAGCTTGGAAGAAGGCAGCCATATGCAATTCAGTGTGTCTTGACCAACGAGCTTGTTATAAAGTGGACAGTCACACATGCCCCAAGGGGCACCTAAGTGTGCACTGGCCAGGAAGCTTCTCACCATTCTGGAGGATTTCCCACTTCAAGAACTCCTTCTAAACCCAGTGGAAGTTGGTAAGCTGTCATTGCTTGAAGAAGTTGAGATCTCTAAGGGGGAAACCAGCAAAGGAACCCTCTTCATCCTCTAAGACTGTTAGGGGAAACATCCAAAGCAAGAGAAATAAATGTCCCATCGGTACCTGGCCTTTTGTATTAGTCAATGTTCTTTGAGAAAAGAGAACTGAAAGAATAAATGCATATCTAATTGACATTTATTACAATGGCTTACAGGTTATATAGGTTATGGTCCAACTATTCAACAATGTTGTCCCCTAATGGAAAGTCTATGAGGTCAATAGTTGCTCAGTCCATAAACCTTGATGTCTCAGCTGGTCTTTAATATATGCTGGAATCCCAAAGAAGTAGGCTTTAATGCCAGCAAATGGACCTTCAGTGAAAGAGAGAAGACAAAGAGAGAGTGCTTCCTTCTGTGTCCTGGATTTAGGTAGGTCTTCCCACCTCAGGACATCTAGATTTAGGGTGGGTCCTCCCACCTTGAGTTATTCAGTCAAGAAAAATCTCTAATAGACATGCCCAGCCACTTGGGTTTTAGTTAATTCCAGATGTAGTCAAGTTGACAACCAAGAAAAGCCATCACTCCTTTCTTCCATGAGAGGCTGCCCGTCAACTCGATGAACATATATCAGGCTGCAAGGCCTTGCTACACATCTTATGCTCTCTGTAGGTCCAATTACTCAACATTTAAGCGTGAAACTTGTTCCTCTGAAATAGTTTCATTTTAGTTCACTGAAAGAAAAGAAAGTCCTGTCATGTTCCATATTTTCAGTTAAGCGCACTTGATGTCAGGGCCAAGGGAAAGGACTGAGTACGCCAGCTACAGCTCTACAGTTGGTGATTGATGGAGACACACTGGCCTTGCACTTGTGTCTGCGGGTTGGAGGAGATTCAGGCAGATTCAGTTAGCATAGCAATGCCTTTAGTTGTCTGTGTGGAGTGACCTTCCTCCCTCTGGGACCCTGGGCTGTGAGCTGGGGAGACACAGAATGTCCCTGGTACCACTGTGATGTCTGGGAAGCTGGCACTAACTCCTCTGTCTGTGATCCAGGACAAGCAGTTCTAAAGCCACAATCTTCAGAAATAGTAAAGAAATAAATGATCGTGGCTTTGAGAAATCTTTAAGTAGAAATGATTATCAGATTTCAGTGCATTTGAGGGACATATTTTCTTCATCACCTAACAGGACAGGAATCCACTTTATAAAAGAAACTTCCAGTAACCTGAGAAAAAATGAGTGACTCCTCTCCTGGCTTCTCACCCCAGCCTTCTTCTCTTCCTTCCTCATCATGCCTTTGCATACTGCTCTCTTTTGTGTTGTACCTATGTTTGTTGTGATGTTGTATGTTATATGTTATATGTTGTTATGTTGTATGTTATGTTGTGATCTATGTTTGGCACAACATAGATCATCAGCCTGCTGAGGTTAGGGGTTATTGTCAGAGTGGCATCCAGTATCCCGTGAAAGCAAAACATGTGTGTGACACATGAGTATATGTGTGCTGAGGCATGTAAAATTAAATGTATCTGTTTCAGTACTTTCTTGAGTTCTTGACTATAGGTTTTGAAATTGAGAGATACATTTCAATTTTTTTTATTTTTCAAAAATGACTAAAGTCAATGCTGTTACTCAAAGTCTAACATTTTCCATATATGGGAATATTAGTACTGACAAATAAATAAGTGATTCTATTTACTATTTACTGTGTCAGTCCTTTACTCTATACTAATATTAAACTTCTGTATGGGGCAGAGGAGATGGGTCAACAGTTAAGCGTATTTGCTGCTCTTACAGATCACTGAAGTATGCTTCCAACGCTTATGTTGGGCAATTCAGAGCTACATTTAATTCCAGCTCTGGGGATGTGACATCATCTTCTGGCCTTCAAGGTCATCTGCATGTAAATGCACACATACACAGCCACAGATATGCATACGTAAAAACAAAAAAATGTTGTCCCTACTGACTTGTTCATCAAATCTCCATTTCTTTGTTACTTTACTCAAAAGATCTTGGAATCATTTAATTGTCTTTTGTAAAGATCTTACAGTAGATGTACTTTTATTAAATATATTTCATCTTTGTAAGCAAGTTTGCTGATGTTTGCTATGTAGAATTATGCTAACATCAGTTATTCAGTTTTATATGTTCTGTATTTGAATTTAAGTATTTACTGTATGTATGGCTGAGTGTATGTATGTGTACCATATGCAGGAGCACACAGAGGTCAGAGAAAAGCACATGTTCCCTGGAACTGAAGTTATAGGGAGTTGTAAGTAGCCACAGAAAACATACCTGGGTCCTCTACAACAGTAGGGTATGCTCCTAGCCCATGAGCCATTGCTCCAGCCCCTAGTTATATATTTTCCTACTTCCTCCTTTCCTCCAGTTTCTATGTGTGAATCATTGGTGTTGATTATTTATAATGGACAGGTTCATTATGAATATACATTCGTTCTTTACTTGTTTCTGTGATTAAATATCTGATGAGAATCAACTGATGGGAAGCAGGGTTTGTTTCAGTCTGTAGATAAGAAGGGGTGTGGTCCATCAAGGCGGGAAAGGTGAGACAGCAGGAGCTGGAGGTAGAAAGAGGTGTTCTTGTCTCTGCAGTTAGGATGAAGAGAGAGATGACCGCTGGTGCGTAGCTCCATTTCTCCTTTACATTCAGTCTAGAACTACATTAACTCTACTGAAGCAGTTCTTCCTACATCTATGATGGGTCTTCTCAGAAGAATTAACCTGGTGTAGGAACTCCAACCCAAGTGCTTGGTCATCTAACTTCTGGATAGCTCTAGATCCTATCAGGTAGACACCATTAACCATTATACTGCATGCTTTTTTTAGTGTCTACTCTGTCACTGGTAATAGCAAGTATAGTACTTGCTACATTTAGTTTGGCTCTTTAGTCAAAGGGTTTATTACATAATGATCTCCTGCTGATGGACCATTAGCTTCTATTTTCTCCAGTTCTATACCTCCTCCTCATACCTCAGCATTCAAGGTCAATCTTGATCTATGCCCTTAGTCATGAGTCTTGATTGATGAAGTTGTGAAGTCTCAATGTGTGAGTGGCTTTGGGTTTACCTCTAATCATTTTACATCAGCACCCTCTGGTTCCAAGCCCCTAACATACACCATCACTCACCAAGAGAGGTGTGTGTTCACTATTAACATTTCCCTTGATTGCTGGAAAACACGCTTGCTTGTGAGTACTGACTGGGCCCCTTCTAACACTTAGGTTAGTCACACATCCCTTCAAACTCTGCAGACTGCTCTGATGCACAGCTCCTCTGAGTTCTGTAGTAACTCTAAGGCCACCTGCACTATCTTATCCTTGTTAACTATTTCTTTCCCTCATTAGAAGTTCCAAGATATTCTACCTCTATATAATTTAAACATTATGGCTATCTGTACCTTGTCAGATAGCCTTCTCTGTTCTCTGATTTTCATGAACACACAATGCACTCACTGCCCTTCTGACTGCATATTCTGCTAAAGTGAAGAGACAATCCTGCCACATGAGGTGGGGAGACACCTCTGCCTTCTCAGTGGGCTGATGAGAGTGTCTACACTTGGGCAAGCTCTTCTCTGGTTCCCCATTAGGAATTCTGGTTTTCCTTCCTCTACCACCATGGAGCCTAGAACCCCTTTCCCTCAGCCTTTTCTTTCCTGTGCTCCTTGAGGACATGGCTCAGATTTGGCCTTTGCACCAAGGGTGTGGTTGTCTGAAGATAGGTCTCGCTTTCGAACCCAATGTGTATTTTAACTCTGACTTTCTGGGTGTGATTTCTCAAACTACCCCTGATCTTGCAGCCTTCAACCACAAACAAGCTGTTTCATGACAAACTTATAACATCCTGCTTTACTGAGTAACTTTTGTTTTTCCTTGTTAAAGTTCTTCAGTGACTTTCTGTCTCTGCTTTTAGAGAGTGTGTTTTTGAATTTTGGGGAGGAGAATAAATGCATTCATGTAAATTTATGTGGGTAACTGCACAAATAATTTGCAGAGGCTCAGGCTTTCTTTGGCACTTCAGGGTCGTTTCCTCTCTTCAGAGCTTACACAGGTTACTTTTATTAGACAACAGTTGGCTAGTTTTTCCACTTTATCCAATTTCAATGAGTTAAGATGTTTCAGAAAAGACAGAATCCTCTCAGCAGCTCTCTGGGACCCTCAGAACAGTCTCAACAAGGTCATAGAAAGGTCATTAGAAAACCAGACTGCTTTCATATTTCAGACATCTTTTGGACTTAAAATTGGGGCATCTCTGTATGATGTTACAGATATTGCATATGCAGATGCTCAAATTTAATAAGACACTATTCTTTGATATACACATAAATAACTCCATGTGAAACCTTAATTAGAAAAAATGTCTAAATGTGTGGCTTTTGCGGGATTTTACGTATCTGTCTTCTTCACATCTTTCAATGATCATTTCTTAGGCCACACTCTTTTCCAGATGCACAGCTTGAGGTTAATGTGTGCAGCCTTTCGCCCAGCATATTTCTGTTTGGTGTTCATTGCCTCAGTGTATTTTGTACCCTTTGAAAT
This sequence comes from Apodemus sylvaticus, assembly GCF_947179515.1. NCBI lineage: Eukaryota > Metazoa > Chordata > Mammalia > Rodentia > Muridae > Apodemus > Apodemus sylvaticus. The sequence goes on along the minus strand of NC_067476.1, from coordinate 157,255,723 downwards.
ACAAAAATATCGACCTTCTTCCTTGTTTGAATTCTGAACTGTCTGAAGAAGGAACGTGTGTAGACGTTGGCTCTATTGCCCTCTCCCCAAGGTGTCTTACAAATAGGAAGACAGGGGAAAGTGGTCCTCCTCAAACACAAGATCTTCCTCTCCTTTCAGGTTAACATGTCTGATTATCCCTGTGAAGGAAACTTTTGAGGAAAAACGGACTCAGAGACATAGTGCCACCACCCAAAACAGGTGACATGTCCCATAGCTCAGCTTGAGTGCTTTCTGTTACTAACACATTCCCATTGGGAGGCCACCATCCTTTTAGACACTACCATGATGGAGAGTCTCACACCCACTGAACACACAGACATATACAAATGCGCGTGCACATACACTTTCTAGTGTTTCCTGCAAATTCTGTCTCTTTAAAGGTATGGAGGAGGAAGCTATAAAAATTTTTTTTTGCATGCACAGTCTTAATCCATGTCCCCAAATTTGAGGATGTGGGTGGTGTGAAATAAACTTTATTGATGGTATTCAAGAGAGTAGACAGGGTTCCCTAGGCCCCTCCTGTTATTATGGGGGTCTGGGATGAAAGTTGTGAGGGAGATGCTCAGTGTTGGGGGCTGAGTTGGGACAGAGACTCCAGGGTAACTGAGGACCTCTCTCTTGCTCTCTTGCTGGGGTGGGTGGTCCAGGGCTTCTTACTCCTGGGAGGCCATGGAGGCCATGGAAGCCATGAGGTCCACCACCCTATTGTTGTAGCCATATTCATTGTCATACCAGGAAATGAGCTTTGCAAAGTTGTCATTGAGAGCAATGCCAGCCCCAGCATCAAAGGTGGAAGAGTGGGAGTTGCTGTTGAAGTCGCAGGAGACAACTTGGTCCTCAGTGTAGCCCAGGATGCCCTTTAGTGGGCCCTCAGATGCCTGCCTCACCACCTTCTTCATATCATCATACTTGATATCATCACGTTTCTCCAGATGGCACGTCAGATCCACAACAGATACATTGGGGGTAGGAACACAGAAGACCGTGCCATTGAGCTTCCTGTTCAGCTCTGGGATGACCTTGCCCACAGCCTTGGCAGCACCAGTGGATGCAGGGATGATGCTCTGGGCAGTTCCACGGCCATCATGCCACAGCTTCCCAGAGGGGCCATCCACAGTCTTCTGAGTGGCAGTGATGGCATGGATGGCTGTCATGAGCCCTTCCACGATGCCAACGTTGTCATGGATGACCTCGGCCAGGGGAGCTAAGCAGTTGGGGGTGCAGGATGCATTGCTGACAATCTTGAGTGAGTTGTCATATTTCTCGTGGTTCACACCCATCAAAACATGGGGGCATCGGCAGAAGGGGCAGAGATGATGACCCTTTTGGCCCCACTCTTCAAGTGGGCCCTGGCCTTCTCCATGGTGATGAAGACACCAGTAGACTCCACAACATAACCAGCACGAGCATCATCCCATTTGATGTTAGCAGGATTTGCTCCTGGAAGATGGTGATGGGCTTCCTGTTGATGACAAGCTTCTCATTCTCAGCCTTGACTGTGCCGTTGAATTTGCATGGGTTGAGTCATACTGGAACATGTAGTCCATGTAGTTGAGATCAACGAAGGGGTCATTGGTGGCAACAATCTCCACTTTGCCAGATGCAGAGCAGAAGGCAGCCCTGGTAACCAGGTGCCCAGTATGGCCAAATCCATTCACACCGACCTTCACCATTTTGTCCACAGGACGAGGCTGGCACTGCACAAGAACATGCGGCTGTCTCTGGGACAGGAAGGAGCAGAGAGCCCAGGTCCCAGAATTAAATGCATATATACATACCTGTGTGTATATATATATATATATATATATATATATATAGAGAGAGAGAGAGAGAGAGAGAGAGAGAGAGATTTATTGTAATCTCTCTATAAATAGACATATCTTTAGTTTTACTTATTTATTTATTTGGTGGCCATGTAGGGAGTTTGCCACAGTGTGCGTGTGGGCAGAGTGGTTGTTTTTGCCCTTCTGTCACCTGAGTCTCTAGAATCAAACATAGGTTGTAAGGTTTGTCTGTAAGCATCTTTAACCTGCTTTTGTCTGCTGCTCATAGGTATGTTGCTGGAGACGAGGTTACCTCAGATAATTTTGAGGAAAACTGAAGAGATGGTGACTGATCATTTAACAGTACAGTGCATGGGAGTTGCTTTCTGCTTTCAGGGTGTAGAGCCTTTACAGTTCTTTGAGGGGCTCACCTATAAAAGACCATACTCCTCCAAATCTCTATAATTATTTTCCTCTGTGTGAAGGAAGACCTTTATTTCAGACTGTCTGTGCTTCTCCATCTCCAGCTTTCAGAAACCAAATGGTGAGAATGCAGCAGCTCCCTGCATCATCACAGCTTGTTAGGTGGGTGGATCAGGAGCCACTGATTGCGGTTTGGCAGCAATCCCACACAGGCACACTCACATGGTTGTGGCTTCCTTCATGCAGCCACATTGAGGGTCAAGGCCAGAGCACACAGCTGTCATCTGCAGGCCCGGCCTCACTGGCATCAATGGAATATTTCATCAGCTAATTGGAGACACGCTATTTTAGATACAGGCTGATATTGCCTGATATCAACAGGAGAACCAAACAGGTCTGCCAATGTGATCCTGAGATATTTAGGCTGCTGTTTATCGAATCTCTAGTTTCAGCATTGAAATAATACAGAAGCTGGGGAGATGATTCAGTCCAAAAAGCATGAGAAGTTGAGTCTGCACCACAGCATCCATGTACAAAGCTGGCACAGTGGTCCAGGCCTACAAGTTTGGCACTGATATAAAGATTGACAGATCCATAGAGCTTGCTGGCTAGGCAGTCTAGCCCAGTCAGTACACTTCAGAACCAGTGAAAGAGTATATTTCAAAAAAGAGGGTGGGTGGGCAAGTAATTAAGATATTCAATGTTTATTTCTGAATTCCATGTGGACACAACCACACAATTGTGGATATGTGCCTACATGTGTGCACATATAGACTTACACACATGTACCCATGCACATAAATGTCCCTCTACAAGCAATAGTAACTATAACATGTCTAAACATTTCTGAATAATCTGAATGAGGCAATAAGGTGAAGATTAGCAGGTTTGAGTCTATATTTCTGCCAAGATCCCAGGAGAAACTCATAGTACCTGTTCACAGTCCAGTATTGGAAAGCCATGGGCTGAAATGTTGTCTTTTCTGTGTGACTAAATGTGCATGCACATCCTACATGCACACACACATGTAAATGATTTGAAAAGGCCTTGGGTAGAAACCCATTTATTCAGCAATATTCTCCTTCAGTACACTGGAAACTAGGAGGTACCAGCACCTTTAAAGAATTTAATCAATAGCATTATGTGGATTTATAAGAGAAAATGACCCTTTCAGCAGTAGTAATGCTATTAAAAATGTCCAACACAAGAAAAAGTTACCAACATGTAAAACTCTGTAGGAGACGAGGGTGATAAATGGCCGCCTCATTCAGAAGCAATAACTTAGAAAGCCAACAGGGACACTAAAGGAACTACCATGTTTGGGCCTCCATCAATCATGCCCTAAAGTCTGGCTTTAGTTTTCCTCTGAAAAAAGAGGAAAAAGTTAGACAACACACCTAAGAAAAAGGGCTCATCCATAAGTCAGACGTCTTGTTTATTATAAATGAAACAAATCCAATATATTGATGGCATGCCAGAAAAAGGAGCCACATCTGGATGAACTTGATGTGTGTGTGTGTTTATACAAGTGCATATATACATATATAGTCTAAATATATATACATATATCTAAAGCAAATTATATATAATGTGCATATATGTGTGCGCGCACATACACACACACACACACACACACACACACATATACTTCATAAGTAAATCTGTGAGTAGCCTCTTATTTGTTGCTTATAAATTATCTTCTTCCATGACCTCTGCCCCCCAAGATCAAGTTAAGTGGTACTGCTCAGTTCTCTGAGGAAGGTGAGTTGGGGAACTTCCTAGCCAAAGTGATGTTGAATGGTACCGATAAGAAAGGCACCACACATTGTGGAAGAAGTCATCTCTCCTGGCAGCTGTCCCAGTTAGCTTAGTGATTCAGAAAGCAAGGAACGAGTCACATGGCTGGTCGTTCTGCTCCAGAATGCACCCACAGCCATGGGATTTTAACTTTGAAATTTGATTTGATTAGAGCTTTCTGGGATTTGTAAGAAACCAGATGGGATCTTCTCTACATAACTGAGCAAATAGGAAAAGCAACTCTCTGAAATAAAGCACAAAATCCATTTAAAAGTATGTAATTATACAAGAGGATTGGGGAGATGGCTCTGACTGTAAATGCTTCTTGTTCAAGCATGGGTCTTCACTTCTGCCTCTAGAACCTACATAAGAAAGCTAAGCATGTTCGTGCCTCAGTGCAGACCACACCTGCACAGCCTTTGGTGGTAATATGGGCTGTGGACATCAACACAGATCTCTGATGCAATAGAACCACGGACAGCAGCAGTCCTGTTGATGTCCTTGGCTTCTGCTTCTGCTAAGGGCTGTGACAGTGTCCATTGCCCATCCAGTGGCAGAGGGCCATGGTGATGACCCTCTTCTATACTGCCACCAGGGACCCTACTGTGGTCCATGGCACATGCTGCCACCAGAGACCACTTGGATGTTTGTGGTCCGTGCTGCTGTCAGAATCTGTTTAAGTCTATGATCTGTGCTCCCAGGGCAAGAAAGCAACTTTTCTATGGTACCAACAACTACAGACTCACAGCTGAGAAAGAGGGACATAGAAGGCTTCTGTGACAACCCCTACCCATAATCTAGCCCCTAAAAACGTAATAGCCCAGACAGAAAACCACCAAAGAGAACTCTTAAAAGTTGTGATAATGAGGCTGATATGTAGCTTTCTCCAATTGGTTATTTCTGGCAGAGGTGCAAGTGGGAGGACTCAGTTTGCTTTAAGAGGCTGGCCACTGCGAATCTGACTATGCTCCAGTGAGTACACAAGGATCATAAATTGGACTTCTTTTCTTTTTTTAATCTTTTGGTGGGGCATAGATCCCAAGGTTGTGGGGTACACCTGTGAGGATGGAGAAGTGAGCTGCCTGGGTTCTTGATATAAAATTCCTAAACAATCAGGAAAATTATCATGGACAAAGAAAGAAAGAACGATTCATAGAAAGAAAAGAAGGAAGGAAGGAAGGAAGAAAGAAAGAAAGAAAGAAAGAAAGAAAGAAAGAAAGAAAGAAAGAAAGAAAGAAAGAAAGAAAGAAGAAAGAAAGGAAAAAGAAAGAAAGAATCAAAATTCCAACTCAATTCTTTGCAGAGTTAGAAAGCAATTCTCAAATTCATCTGGAATAACCAAAAAAAAAAAAAAAAAAAAAAAAAACAGGATAGCTAAAACTATTCTCAACAATAAAAGAACTTCTTGGGGAATCAGTATCCTGGACCTCAAGTGGTACTACAGAACAATAGTGATTAAAAACTGCATGGTATTGATACAGTGACAGGCAGGTAATCAATGGAATAGAATAGAAGACCCAGAAATGAACCCACACACCTATGGTCACTCGATCTTTGACAACAGAGCTAAAAAACCCTTTCAACAAGTGGTGCTGGTTTAAATGGCAGTTAGCAGGTAGAAGAATGCAAATTGATCCATTCTTATCTCCTTGTACAAATCTCAAGTCCAAGTGGATCAAGGACCTCCACATAAAACCAGACACACTGAAACTAATAGAAAAGAAAGTGGGGAAGAGCCTCAAGCACATGGGCACAGTGGAAAATTTCCTGAATGGAACACCAATAACTTATGCTCTAAGATCAAGAAGTGATAAATGGGACCTCATAAAATTACAAAGTTTCTGTAAGGTAAAGGACACTGTCAATAGGACAAAATGGCAAACAACAAATTGGGAAAAGATCTTTACCAACCCTACATCCGACAGAGGGCAAATATCCAATATATATAAAGAACTCAAGAAGTTAGACTCCAGAAAGCCAAATAACCCTATTAAAAAAAAAACAGGGTACAGAGCTAAACAAAGAATTTCAACTGAGGAATGTCAAATTGCTGAGAAACACCTAAAGAAAGGTTCAACATCCTTAGTCATCAGGGAAATGCAAATCAAAAGTGTGAGATTTCACCTCACACCAGTCAGAATGGCTAAGATAAAAAACTCAGAGGACAGCAGGTGCTGGAGAGGATGTGGAGAAAGAGGAACACTCTTCTACTGCTGGTGGGATTGCAAGCTGGTAGAACCACTCTTGAAATCAGTCTGGTGGTTCCTCAGAAAATTGGACATAATACTTTCGGAGGACCCTACTATACCATTCCTGGGCATATAACCAGAGGATTCTCCAGCATGTAATAAGTACACATGCTCCACTATGTTCATAGCAGCCCTATTTATAATAGCCAGAAGCTGGAAAGAACCCAAATGTCCCTCAACGGAGGAATGGATACAGAAAATGTGGTACGTTTACACAATGGAATACTACTCAGCAATTAAAAACAATGAGTTCATGAAATTCTTAGGAAAATGGAAGAAATTAGAAAATATCATCCTGAGTGAAGTAACCCAATCACAAGAGAACACACATGGTATGCACTCACTGATAAGTGGATATTAGCTCAGAAGCTCGAAATACCCAAGATACAATTCACAGAAATGAAGCTCAAGAAGGCAGAACAAAGAATGGATACTCTAGTCCTTATTAGAAGGGGGAACAAAATGCCCACAGGAGGAGATACAGAGACAAAGTGTGGAGAAGAGTCTGAGGGAAAGACCATCCAGAGACTACCCCACCTGGGGATCTATCCCATATACAGTTTTGAAACCCAGACACCATTGTGGATGTCAACAAGTGCTTGTTGACAGGAGCCTGATATAGCTGTCACCTGGGAGGCTCTGCCAGTGCTTGACAAATACAGAGGGGGACACTCAGCTAACCATTGAACTAAGCACAGGGTTCCCAATGGAGGAGCTAGAGAACAGACCCAAGGAGTTGAAGGGGTTTGCAGCACCATACGAGGAACAACAATATGAACCAACCAGTACCCACCAGAGCTCCCAGGGACTAAACCACCAACCAAAGAGTACACATGGAATTACCCTTGGCTCTAGATGCATATGCAGCAGAAGATGGCCTTGTTGGACATCAAAGGGAGGAGAGGCTCTTGGTCCTGAGAAGGCTAAATGCCTCATTGTAGAGGAATGCCAGGACAGGGAAGTGGGAGTGGGTGGATTAGTGAGCAGGGGGAGGGGGAATGGGATAGGGGATTTTCTGAGGGGAAGACAGGAAAGGGGACAGCATTTGAAATGTAAATAAAGAATATATTTAATAAAAATATTAAATAACAAATAAATAAAAGTTTAGCATCCAGTATATAATCATGTCAACTTCCATTTTTCCTTTCAACTCCTCCCGTGTGCTCTTCCTCCAACTTCTTCCTTGCCCCTCACTTTCTCCCAAATTACTGGATTCTTTTTCTTTATTATTGTTTCATATATATGAAACATATAAACTGCATAAATATATAAACACAACCTGCTGAGTCTGTTTTGTGTTGTGTGTATACCTGGTTTTAGGGTTGACTACTTTGTATTAGGTAACCAATAGGAGCCATCTTTCTGAGAGAGACTAATTTTCCCTCTTGAATAGTCATTAGTTGCAGTCCTTTGTCTAGGGGTGGAGCCTGTGAGAGTCCCCTCTTCTGTGTTAGCATGCTCAAGTAACTGTAGTAGGTTCACCTCCAAGGTCCTTGATAGTTACCTAGGTTTATAGCACCATGCATGGATTCTCTCCTGTTATGTCGGCCTTAAGTCCAATCAGAGAGTTGTTGGTTCCTGGCAATGTGAGTGTCACTATTGCATCTTTAGGGATATCTTGTAATGATGGCCATTGTTTTGGTTTATATACAACATAGCTCGATAGAATTAATGATTGTTTTCCTCCCTCGGCAGCTTACAAAGTACTTTCTGACACTATGGAAGTGAGACAATAGGACAGAGACTCTTGGGTTAGACTCAGCTTATGTCTTCTGCATTCTGTGTCCAAAGCGTGAGCTATCTTCACCCACAGGAACTTAGTTTCAACTGTGAGAGGCAACCAGCGGCAGTAGCAATACCTACATTGTTTGGGGAGTCTTTTGAACTATCCTGACCAGCAACTTAAACAGCTTTTCATGCCCTATACTGGAATTTATGCCGTCTATGACTCTTATGGGGAGCATTGTCAGACTAAGTGGCATAATCTTACCTATGTATACTATATGCAAATTTAGGTAAATATAAAATAATGATTCATTGAACTATCAAATATCCTTCATGTTACTTTCCCTTCTTCCTCTGTCTCTTACTGTATTGATTTCCGCACTCAGTCTCCATTTCCCCCTCATTTAACCCACCCCCTGCTCTTCTTCTTGCCACTCTCCTCAAAACCCCCTTTTACTCGCCCCCACTCTCTACTTATGTGAGCAGATCAGAAGATTTGAAGCTAGGGAAATTCTATGAGAGAGAACGTGCAAAGTTTGTCTTTCTGGGTCTGAACCAGCTCAGACAATATGACCTTCTCTAGCCACACCCATTTGTCTGCAGATTTCACTTTTTACAGCTGAATAATATTCCATAATGTGCACCCGCCATGTTTTTTATCATCCGTTCATTTGCTGATTCAGAACACTTAGGTCGTTCTCCACTGCTAGCCACTGTGGAGAGAGCAGCAGGGAGCAGTGCTGAGCCAGTGTCTATGGAGTGGAAATGGATGCGGAATTCTTTGGGCATATGCTAGGAGGTTATGATCTAGCTATATCACTCCTGCTAATTGTCTGTATACAATGCTTGCCTGAGAGAAATTTTAATACTTTCAGTTGCTTGTTTTATTGGTTACTTAAACATCACACTTCAAAATTCCCATTCACACTGAATGAGTCAAGCAGCCTTCAAGCTGATAGAAGCTGAGTCCTCACAAGAGAATGTGAATCAATTAGTGGTGGAAATTAGCTAGTGAATATATCAGCTAAATGAAGTGAGTCCAGAGAAACTAAATCAGTTCACAAATGCTCTCTCTCCCAACCCCTACCTCCAAGTGTGTGTGTATGTGTGTGTGTGTATGTTTGCAAGTGTGCTATATCTATGCATGTTGCATTTATTTTTCTTGGGAAAGTGTGGAGAGATTTTGTTAGATTCTTCTGCAGGGTGTTTAAGCCGGAAACACCTGTGAGTGCAGGTGTACTCATGCAAGCAAATACTTCTTTGAATCCCTCATTTCCCCAGTGAATGCATGATTCAGAGTACATGTAAATATTTCAGGGAAGGAAGAAGGCATCATTTTAATTACAGCAGCTATATATTTGTTTTAATCTGTTAGAAAAAAGACTTGGTGTTTACTAGGATTTCTGGGAACTTTTCTGTAGGCTGGGCTTTAATGCAAGATTGACTTAACCTAAAGTTAATTAAAAATTTGAGATAGTAGAATAGAGAGATGGCTAGGTGGGTGAAAATCTTGGCATGCAAGCATCAGGACATGAGTTTTTACTCCCAGCATCCACAGATAAATCCAGCCATTCATCTAATGTCCCAATGCTAAGAGACAGAGTCCAGAAGTTCCCTGGGGTTCACTGGCCCACCACCTCTACCCTATCGGTGAGTTCTGTATTCAGAAAGAGAGTTCTGTATTCTGTCTCAATAAATAGGTAGACCATGATAGAGAAAGACACTCAGTATTGACCTTTGGCCTCCCTGCAAAAGCATGATAAGCACACACACATAAATATGTACATATTCAGCTGTCAAGATGCATGTTACTTTAGAATGTGAAAATGGCAAAATCCCTTCTGGTGCATTAACAGTGGCTTTACAGGTAGAGGACAAGGGGTTGAAGGGATGGAATCATCAAAGTGGTTGCTAACAGTACAATGGATTCATAAACCCCCATTCATTGGCATCTGCGTATTCAGCTTTTCCATAGATTTAATCTTTTTCACTTCCTGGAGATTCTGACCCTTAAAGATACATTGTTAATGATAACCTCTCCTTTATTTGAATGTCATGGTTCCTGCTCATGGTAGGTAAAAGCTTGACCATTGGACCACTGGTCTACTAAGACACTGGACTGACCCCCCAGCCATGTTTTAATTAGAGCTCATCAAATCTATGGTCTTTACTGTTCATCATTGCAACAACCTTATGGACTGTGCATAGTGGTTAGTCCTCTATTCTGTGTCCCACTGTTCAGGCAGCTCCCAGGTCCTCACCAGAGGCATCAATTTGGGTCAGTGAAGAGTCAGAATCTCAGGCCGGTGGCCAGCCTCCTGAGGCAGAAGTTGCAGAGTGAGCATGTAGAAACAGAGACACAGTAAGAACAGGGACATAGTAAGACTTCAGAAGTAGGAGTATCTGCATGTATCACGGAAGGCTTAGCCAAAACCCGGCATAAACCACAAGGTCAAATAAATTAAAACTCACTTTCATTCACCAAGGTGAGCTGTGTGTGGGTTACCTTACCACATGCCATTTTTCAGAGTGCTTTATTTCTGTGAATTTCTTGTTTTCTAAACAAGCGTTAGCATCTAGCTAGGGCTGGCCTCGAACTAATGAGAGGTTCTCCACACCAGTGCCCTGAACATTGAGATTGCTGGCAGGCGTCGTCATCCTGGGCACCTGACTGTCTTTGGAGGAAGGAGTCCAGCTTTTGTGTCCATCCGGTGTTCAGCACGGTGTCACAGGGATAGGACAACTACCATCAGGTCCTGTGTGTCTCAGTGCTGATAATCTGGGATGAGGCCATTAATATGTCACACTGAGAACACCAGCTTTGCAGAGGGGCTGCATTCACTGAGTTATGCGGATAGCATTATGGGCTGGACAGACTGAGTGATTAAGAATTTCTCAGCTGATGACCTGCTCTGGGGGAGGCCAGGAGGCCAGGAGCCTGAGGTGAAAATTCTGCATGTTCTACTGCTTCAATTGGTGAGAAGTGGGTTTCCCTGCCTGTGAAGTAGCTTGAATCTCCAAGGAAGACAAGAAGAATGGTAGAAGAATGATTCCTCGGAAATCGTGCTTTTTTTTTTTTTGGACAAACTCCTGTTGTTATTGGTAATTTGACTTGATTATTCTCATTTTCAATAATTTGAAAGTTTTTGTTCATCTTTGCAAGGATGAAATCATATTTGAGAGGTTAAATAAAACCAAGTAGATGTCTTTTAATTGACCATAAATATTAAAATCTGATTATTATAATAGCAAACCTTGGACTTGCTTGGTCTAGATATTAAGTGCTAGGTGGTTTTCACATGCTAATAACTCATTTAATCTTAGACACCCAATGAGACAGACCATGCTTAATATCAAAATGATGATGTATTGAGATGTAGAATTATCCAATTGCCTGTTCAAGGCTATCCACATTCTAGTGGGAGACATAAGATCTTAAATCACTCCACAAAACCTGCTCCTGGAATGTAGGCACACTGTCTTCTGCTGTCTAATTTTTCTGATACATGTGCAGATGGAGGAGTCATTACCCCACACGGGCTCTGGGTCCCTCTTCTATGGCTGCTGGGACAGGTCACGTTTTCTCAGGTTTGTATCTGCTTGGCTCTGAGGCCTACACATTATTTCACATCCGCTAATCTCTCTGTGTGGTTAAGTCCATGAGCTAAGTTTTCTTTGGGCACTTAAGAAGTTCTAGATCATCTCTCTTCTCCACCTCTCTTTTCTGTGTTTCCTGTGTTTGATTTTGGGTCCATTGTTTTTCTCCCCATGTTAAAAGTTCCAATTACTCAGAAATTAGAAGTTCTGATATTTTCTTATAGGTTTTGAAGATTTTTTTTTAAAAAGGTTTGGCTTTTTTTAGTCCTGTGTCATTTGTATTTAAAAGCGGTGTTTACTTATATTTTACATCAAATTCTGGGAGCTTTCTCCCCACTCTGCCAAGTTCCTTAAGCCTGTGCTGTCCATAAACATATCCCCTGCACTCATTTTGGATGAAAAATTTTCAAGTTTTATAACTTTTATTGATCTCTGATGATGCTCATCTGATCTGATTCCCATTGTTTTCATTTAGTTGAGTGTGTTTTCTTTAGTTTTTAGCCTCGTTATTACAATTCCTCATAATCTTTCTCTGCTCAGCACAACTCCTGACTAATGTCATTTATGTCATCTTCTCTTGAGGGTGACAGCAACAGTTCTTGAAATGCTGAACAATTAAGAAGATATATTTACCATTGTAAAGTGTGCTGTATGAACTATTCTCTATGACACTAAGACAAGAACTGATTTTTACTAGTATGTACTTAAGCCAGCTCAACGTATACCACAGAGCTCTCTACCACCCAGCTGTGAGCAGCAGTTCTCACTTAGATTCAGTCTTCTGGGCTGTAACTGCAGGGACCCCCCTCAACTCACGCACATTTATGAATTTGGCCATTGATTCTGGAGGAGTGATAGAGTTCAGTCTTCCCTTCTCCACCTTTTTCTTTCCCACCATTTCCTCTATGACCTCATTCTCTGTCTTTTAGTTTTTACAGTCAGACTATCTACAGATTTACGACACCATCTTCTTTGTTTGTTTGGAGACAGTATCTCACCTTACATTATGGTTGTCCTGAAACTCACTTTCTAGACCAGACTGGCCTCCAACTCCCAGATACCTAGCTGTCTCTTGCTCCCCAGTATTGGGATTAAAGGCATACCCAATAAGGGCTGGTTAAAACTGTTTTCAACTGCCCTGTCCATGGTAGACAAGCATGCTGTAAAACGGACAGCCAGTGAGTGATGCGGTGCTCACCCAAGGCTCTCCTGTGTGACCTGCAACTCCAGTCTGCTTATTCCCTCTCCTGTGTTTTTAGGCAATTATCCTCGTATTTCCAAGAACATGTTGTTATGTGAGGAAGAGAACACTAACATGAGAATCTGAGTGATGGTGGAGGAAGGACTCTGGTACTTCTCTCCAAGTGTTCTGAAATTAATCCATCCCAGAGATTGAAAAGTAGGCTTCCTAATGCTCTTATAGAGGCTCACTCTGGGTCCTTTGGCTAAAAGTTGGGATGGGCTTATCTTGTCAATTTGATGCATCCGTCAATTATTGCTGTGCATTCAGCTCTGAACCATATGTAGACCAGCAAGAAGGAATCTACTGTGTGTATGTGGGACTTTTCCATGATTTCACCTCATTGTCTTCCATCACCATGATCCAGGCTTTGTCTTCACGTTTCCCATTCAGGGAAGCACACTCTACCTTACCTCTGATAAATGAAACCTTAGCCTTTGGGCATGTCCCTGGACAGTGTGACTATGTCCCAGGTCCTCAAGATGGTGTCTTGAGCACCAGGATTAGATATCTGGTGTTTCAGTGAGAAGTTTTCCTCTAAGGGATTCAGGGGGTTGAAACTGCAACCAATGCAAGTAGTTACTTTGGGTTTTATAAAGTTTTATTGTTCATTCACTTGCATGATAGTGCTTATTAATGATTTTGTGCTATAGCATATTAACCTGAAGGCCTCAAGTATTTGCTATCTGGTGCTTAAAGGAAAAGTTTTCCAATACTTCTCTAATAGCAGTCACGATGGGAATTGTTAAGGATTATCTGAACATTTAAATTAAACAAACAGAAACAGAAAAAAAAACACATACTTTTAACCATTCAATGGATATTAATAATTTTTGCATTTTCAACTTAATATGGGAAGCATTGATAATTTTAGTAGGGTAACAGGGTAGACATATACACACCCTAGATTTATCCTTTTGTCAGGATGTTTTGTAAACTTAAGACTTCTGTGTGAAGAAAAAAGGGTGATGTATTCACGTATGTGTTCTAAACAACACATTTCTGTACAAACACAGAGTAGATTTTTTTTAAAGCCTTAGCATTATTAGTTTCTGTTCTTTTATCAAACAATGTAAGGAAGAGGTGTGTTGTGTGTCTCATGGAGTAGTGTGTGAGCAGTCACCACATGGCTTCAGACAGAGGCTATAAAGAATCATTATGACATCATTACATACCACATGGATCCCCAAGGTGTCCGTAGATGACTTGGAGCAGAAGCAAATGCAGACTGTCAGCAGGAGAAGTTCCTCCAAATGCTACTCTGCACTCCATGCATGAAAAGCACACGGGGTGGGGGGGGGGAGGGGGAAGATGCAGAATTATTTTTGTTTGTTTGTTTGAGTTGGTTTGTTTGTTTTGTTGTTTTGTTTTGAGATAAATTTCCTCTGTGTAGCCTTGGCTGTCCTGATACTCACTATGTAGACCAAGCGGGCAGAATTCCTCTTGCTCTACCTCCTGGGTTCTGGGGTAAAGGTGTGTGCCGCCATGCCTGGCTTCAGAAATGTCTTAATAAGACTTACAGGTACTTCTGATATGTGTACAACTTGAGAATAAGTTCTCTCTCTCTCTCTCTCTCTCTCTCTCTGTGTGTGTGTGTGTGTGTGTGTGTGTGTGTGTGCTCTCACACACTTGTATATACATGTGAGTGTCCCTCTTTGGTAACACAGATAGGGTCTCTCACTGGGACCTGTTACTTGATGGTTAGGCCATTCTGGCCCTGGGATTACAATCAAGGGCTACTACACATCTGCCTTTTTATGATGGTTCTGGGAGTTAAGTACAGACCCTCATGTTGGCGTGGCAAGTTCTGTATTAACTCTCTCTTGAGCCCACACCCTTTCATTAGCAAAATTAGCTACCCAATAACTACTTCTGATTATCTGCTTGAAATGCTTAATTGCTATGTATATATCCATATACCAGTTATGAAGAAAAATCCCACACTAGCCACATTTTATAGTTTGTTTCACAGGGTTTTTTTTTTTTTTTAACCATTAATTAAGTAGGGGAAAAAACCCTTCCCAAGTTCAATAAAACACCAGTAAAACAGCAGCAAACCAAGAATCCAAACTGGCGTGCAAGAAATGTTGACAAGAAATTTGTGTCTCATGATCCAATTTCTATTTTGTTCACTATGATTACACGATGTCATAATTGCAAAATTATTAGGCCTTCAAGTTAATTGTGAATATAACGTGAGCTAAGCAGCATTGCTGATCAAAGGAAAGCCTGGGAAGATGCAATTATGTGTGGCGTTTCTTGGACTTGGTGTTTATCACATAGCCCACAGAAAGCCTTTGTTGGGAATCTGGATGACAGACAGGTTAGAAAGAGGGCTCCTCCTCTGGCTCTTGCCCAGTCTCTCCCTGTCTCAGGATTTTCAGTCTCCCTTTTCCTTCAGTGTACGTCTACACTAGGGTTAAGACATCTGGTTGATTTTGGTTAAACTAGAACCAAATGGATCAAAAGGCACAAAAGAGAATAGAAGGCAAAATAGACCAAAGCCAGTAATTTGGCACTGTGTAGCACAGGATAATCGCAAACTGATTGCTTCGGTCATTTTTAAACTGTCACAATATTTTGTGCCTTGAGTCAGCCATCTGAAAGGCCAGCTCTGATTTGCATTTCAATGACCGTGTGTGTTGAAGCACATCTTGTGTGTAAGCTGGCCACTTTGGTGTCTATAGAGAAACGGTCACACAATTTCTTCATTTTTAAATTGTTTGCTTTCTCCTACTATTGATTTATATGAATTCTCAATATGTTATTCATATTAACCTTTTAGTAGATGTATAATTTAGAAAATTTTTCTCCCATCCTTTTGGTTTCTTTTATACTCTATTATCTTTTATCATTGATTTATTTACTATCCAGGAGGTTTGAGTTAGATATTGTCCCACTTGTCTATTTAAACCTTTGTCTTCTCTCTCTCTAGTGTCAGAGCTAAGGTCAAGAACATGAAGCTGTCCTCTATGTGAATCAAGAGTTTTGTTCTTATGGTTTGAGGTGTGGCATTTATGTCTAATGTGTTTGGGGTTGATTGTGGGGTGTGTGTGTGTGTGTGTGTGTGTGTGTGTGTGTGACATTTATGTCTAATGCATTTGGGATCGACTGTGTGTAAGTGTGTATGTGTGTGTGTGTGTATGTGTAAGGTGTGTGTGTAAGGTGCATGATAGAGGCAGGAATTAACCAATTAATTACAAAAAACTAATTAATTGATTGCTTGGTGGTTGAGGGACTCTGTATGTGGATTTCCAGTTTGTGCAGCACCACTTGCTGAAGAACTATCATTTCTCAAGTTGTGTGTGTCTACATTAGTTGTGTCTTTGTGACTGCATCCTTGGTCCATCTGTCTGCCTTTTCATCAGTGCCACATTAACATACACTGGACATTATGTTAAATATATTAAATATGTTAAATATCTGTAAATATATTTGCATATAAGGAGATGTAATGCACTCAGTTCTGTTCCTTCTTCTCAATATCATTCTGGAATTTCTGGATATTTTGTTGTTCTGTACACATTTAGCACTGTTTTCTATTTTTAATAAAAATGCCAGTATAATATTAATGAAAGCAGCCTCGATCTCACGGATCTCTCTAGGCAGTGTGGGCCTGGTGAGGATATTAATACTTTCAATGTGCAGACATGAGAGATCTTTCTATTTGTATCTTTGTAGTTGTTAGTGCCCAAGGCTTTTACATTTTTGATTAAGTTTATTCCTGAGTATTTTATTCTTGTTTTGTCTATATGTGTTGTTTATTTTTTACTGCTCAAATCCCCCTGAAGCGAGGAGTTTGTCATTTTTCTAATCTATTGGTGTGCACTCATTGTACATGATGCAGGGTTGCATCCGGGTATTTTATACAATGTCTCAAGTACAGACAATGTCTCGAGAAGATTCCCACCCACATCTTTATTTCCTCTCTTCCCTCTACTCCTACCCCTCCTCCGTCCCATGTGTACACTCCCTGCATATTTAGAAGGCACCCCCACCACACACTCTAAATATACATATTAGAGAGGATTGTGTGGTTTTGAGGGTGTGCCATGTGAATGTGGGTCTAAAGGCGAGGGACTTTCCAGCAAACCATTTGTGACGGGATATTCCGCATGCGCATTCATACAAATCCCCTCAGCCACTTTCGGGAAACCCTGATGAGAAGCTGTGTTCTTTCCACACTTGCCTCCTCCCCCACCCTCCTCTCCTCTTAAAAAGATGCTCTGGCATATTAAAGCCAGCAGTGTGGATCGTGTCAGACTAGCAAGGGAGCGCGTTATCAGCCCGCCCAGATGTTCCATGCACCTCTGCGGGGCTCTGCATCTCAGTGGGTTGGAATCTCCCACAAGCCTTGTGCTATTTCCGCTCCTCTTCTGATCATTTTAAACTCTAGACTTTTCCTCTGTCACCTCATTCAAAGCAATAGTCTTAGTTCGGCAGGTAATATGCTCAATACAAAGCGATGATAATAACCCCACAGGTGTTTTCCAGAGTTAAAACATTTCTTCTGCTGTCTGTTCAGCTCTGCACTGGCTTGGATGCGTAGGGTTTCTGTGGCATCTTGTAGGCTGAGACGCAGAGCTATGTGAGCTGGTTTTCTCCTTTCCTTTGTGTTCTTGCCTTGAATGCCTTCTCTAGCCCCTACCGATACCTCGAAACGGGATGGAATGAAGAAGGACATGTCTTCCCCAGGTCCACTGAAAGGGTTCAGCTGCTTTCCGCATGGTCACATTTACACCACAGAACAATGTGCTGAGACTTTGATCAGAGGAACTGTTCCGGAGAGATTCATAACAAGTCAAAGCACAGAGAATAAATGGTTGTTGACATTCTCAGCCATAAATGCCCTATCCATATCATTCACCCCAAGGCTCAGGGAATCTCACAAAGAAGCGAGAATGGAAGAGGTGGAGTGGGGGGGGAGGGGCAGTGAGGAATGTCTTCTAGGAATGACTTGATTGTCATTCACTCAAACTCACAGCAGCTAGGACAGCCTGCACAGCGGCTCCTCACCGCTGAGCTTGTCAACACCACGTCATAGAAGCAGAAGGGGTGCAAGGGGCCCAGCCCTTCTGGAGGTTTTATACACAGGTAAAGTTTGATGGAGAAGGGGGAGACTTTTTCTTTAGTAATGTATTAATTGTTGAGGTGCTCGGGTCCTATAAAAATAGGATAAGAAGGCAGAAGGACAGGACGGTGAGACGGGGTGATGAATTTGACTAATGGGAGGTGAAGGGGAGAGAGAGAGAGAGAGACAGAGAGAGACAGAGAGAGACAGAGAGACAGAGAGAGAGATCTCCAGGGCAGATATATTATGTAAACATACAGAAATTCATAATGAAACCTATTTTATGTATTATATATATATATGTATATATATATATAATTGCAACCAGCATATGCTAATAAAATATGAGCAGAATGAACTGCCATCCTCTTTGGGATTACGTGTTGGGGAAATCTCTTCCTCCTGTCGGGTATTGAGCATATCGCACTCATCAATAGCCATCTCAGGATGTCTCCACCAGCTTCTTGGCACTCTTCCTCTCTCCTAGCGATAATCACCTCCCATGAGAAACTGAGGCAGCTGATGCATGGTCCATCTCTGCTCTGGGATGACATGGTGTTGACCATGGGAAAATTCCCCATATCATTTGCTGTCACATAGAGACCAGTGTTTCATCTCTCCTGGGGAGCTTCTCCCTTAGACCATGTGGTCAGCACCCCACAGACCCTGTCCTTTTCCCTTCCTGTCACGAGGTTCAAGTCCTTTATCCACGGGCTTAGGAAGACACATAGTACTCCTGTTTCACTAGCATGAGGTGACAGCCCTGGGGTAGAGGACACACACAGCTCCCATGCGCGTCTGGGAACTTTCTGCCATAGATACTCAGCCTTTTGTTATGACTGACCAAGTTGTGTGGCTGTCACGCACAAAGGCAGACCTTGATATTCTCACCCTTCGATGTTTGAATTTGGAATTTAAGGTCAGGTTCCCAGTGGCCTTTGTGCTTCTGCCCAGGTAGAGGTAGCAAGGAACACATTTCAATGTATATCGTTCTTGGACTTTTTTTTGTTTTTTGTTTGTTTGTTTGTTTGTTTTCTACCCTTCTTTCCCTTTCTTTTTTTCTTTGACAAAGTCTCTGTAGGTCTCCCAGGCTAGCTTTTACCTCTTGTTGATGCTACCTCAGTGTCCCCTGTGCTGACTTTATAAGCATACAGACATACTCAACATAATACGCTTTCATAATAGAAAAACATTTTTTTCTGAACAGTTCTTATGTTCATTTTCTCCAGAAGTTCTTCTCCCTGTGTTTACCTGAGGCCTTTCACTAAATTCATCTCTTTTAACAAACAGGTTTTCTTTATAAAGATAGTATCTTCCTAAAGATAGGAACTGAGCACTGCAATGTGAGGAATATTTGCCTGGCCTGATACCCCCTCTCCTCCTTCAGAGACTTGGGTATTTCCTTAACCTCTGCAAGCTTCCCTTTTCTCTTTAAGCAGTCACCAATGATGGCTGCTTGGGAATGTTTTGACAAGTGGCCATGAAAGATTTACATAGGAAAGCCAATGATGGCAGCTCTCATTCCTTTTAGGAAATGCATTTGTTTATTTATTGATGCACACACACTAGAGTTTAAACCTTGAACCTCATGAATACCAGTCAATGATGTTGCCATTGAGTTACAAAGAATTTTATCAAGTTTTTTCTTTTCAATTTTCATTTTGTGATAAGGCCTCAAACTTGTCTTGTAGCTCAGGAAAGCCTTGAACCTGTGACCCTTCTCCCTTGCCTCCATCCTCCCTGCAAGCGGCTAGGTTTACATGTTGAGTGTTGTAGAATGTTTTTCTATTCTTCTTCTTTCATTACCTCTTGACTTCTTTCCTGTTGGTGCTGGGCCTAGATAACTTTTTGCTGGGAAGATGGAGGCTATCCCGTTCAGTGTGAGGTGTTTAATGATGCCTTTACATTCTGCCATCTAGATGCCAACTGAACCTCTCCCCAATAGCTATGACAATCCAAACTATCTTCAGAAATTGCCAAAGGAATATTGGGTGGGAACCCATTCCGAATGACATTTACTGCACTAATTCTTTCTTTTGCACTTGTGTGCTCACAGTCCAGTAGACAATGACTTGAAGATTTGTTTCTCAAATTCCCTTTAATGAATATAACAAGATCCAGCTTGTGGTCTCTCTGTTTAAATGCGTTCTTGAAAGCATCTCTGTATGTGCGTGACCACAAATGCATGCTGCAGTGGAATTCCGAAAACGATGTCTGGTTTAGGTGCTCAGCTTTCACCTTGCTTGAGATAGGATCTGTTGTTGTGTACCCCCACCTACACCCTGACAGCTGGAGCTGCAGCTTTGGGGGGTTCTCCTGTGTCATTGTAGGCATACTGCAATCACAGACTTGTACTATCCTGTCTGTCTTTATGTGAGTTCTGGGAATTTTAACTCAGGTCCTCACAATTTAATCACAGAATTTATTCTACATTTCAGTGGAAGGTAGACGAACATTGTGGGCTCTCAGATGGTGCTGCAGAGACACTGATACCATACCTCCCCTTCATCAAAGGCACCATCTTCCAAGCCGGCTCTCTTTCCACTACAGAGATGGCTCCGTTCATCTGCTGTCTATTTCCAACATTAGAAAGCAGATGATAGGGTAGAAAAGTCTTCAGGGTGATTTAAATAAGACTTTACAGAATCCAGATTGTTCCCCACCCATCAATACATCTGTCATCTAAAAGTCATTTTAATCAGGAAGAAAATTGGACACTTCTCAAATTCTGCAGTCCAAGACCATATGGTGGACCTCTCAAGTGCGTCCCTATTCTAAAATTCTGAGCTTTTAGGATTTCAGTATTTACATGCATTATAAAAAATGTTCCCATCCATTCTACTCTCCCTTAGTACCTTCCTTTGGCACCCCAAAATAACCCCCAAGTATCTCCAGATTGACTTTGCACCCAGCAGAAATAAACAATGATTGATAATGATCAGTAAGACAGGAAGTCTTAGTTGAATGTCAGCTATTTCTATTTGGATGGCATAGTTCTTTGCATCTGCTTCCAAACATTTTGATTCCTTTGAACACCTCAAATTGCTTTTTCTTTTCCTGCTCTCTAGGATAGATCTCTCCCTGACCTTCCCTTGCCTTTCCTCCCCTCCCCCTTTCCTCCTTGACACCCTTTCCCTCACTTCTCTCTTCCCTTCTTCACCCCCTTTCTCTCATAAAATCCAAGCCGGATTCATAAGCCTCCTCCTGCTATTTGCCCTTGTAACCTAAGGCGAGCATTGGAGGCGCTGCCACCGAATTAAATGTGCTGCTGCAGATGTTGGAGCTTATGAGATTTAGGATGATCATTTATCTTTTCTTCCCCCCTGGTGTAGTCACTACTGCCCTCCAACTTTCTACCTTTCCAAACTCAGGGCCCAGAGGAGAAGCATCTGCTCTTCCTGCCACTCTGAATAATTCATGCCATTCAGCTCCAGCCTGGTCACATCGCTGGCTGCTGGCTCCGGCCTTGCAGAATTTCCCAAGCATAGTTTTAAAACGAGTGATATTTTTAAGCCCCCCGATTGTGCAATTGTTTTTTTTTTTTTTTTCCAAAACTGAATTGAATTCAATCCACAATGCTTTCTGGAAGTGAAGTTAACTCTGCAGATTATTTCCATAGAATTTAGAAATTGTGTTGTTGTGTTGTCTACGTGTATACTAGAGTATCTGGTGTGGTGGGATCAGTGGGGCTCTGGGTGGGTAGAAAAGACAAGGGAGTCCCACCCACCAGAAGCTTGCTCATGAGGCAGGAGAGCTCATATCAAAGCGCTGCCACTCCATACTAACTGAAAAGACTCTCCGTGAGTCCCGGGGACCACGGTGAAAATGCTCACAAGTGGCTAAGTTTCCATCTTAGTCTCTCTTCCTGTTGCTGGGATACCAAACTCTGACAAAAGCAACTTAAATGCAACTTGTGCTGTGTGCATGCTCATGGATATGTGGCCTTCCACCAGAATGTGGTAGACTTCCCAGGGGCCAAATCTATTATACTTGAGGAGTAGGATGAGGAAGCAGGTGGATCTGGAGAAGCTGGGAGAAGAAGATGGATATGATCGAAACACACTGTAGGAAATTCTCAAAAATTAATAAAAAGCAATCAAGAAATACAGTTTAAGGAAAAGATTGTCTATTTTGGCTCTCAGCTCAAGGGATCTATTTTGGCAAAGGAATCAGAGTAGAAGGAAGTCGAGGTGGCTGGTCATATCCAATCCACCATGAGGAAGTAGAAGTGGCTGTTGGTGAGCTCGACTTCCTGGTTTAGTAGTCCAAGATCCCAGCCAGGGAATGGTACCCACCATTGTTAAGATGGGTCTTACCACATCAATTAACATAATCAAGACAATACCCTGCCCCCCAGGACCACACAACACAGAGGCCCATCTCCTAGGTGATCTAAGATTTTGTCAAGTTGACATCACTGACCATCACAGCATCACCAGACATCACTAGGTGCTGAGGATCAACAGTGAAGACATTGTCTTTACAGATGCTGCACAGCCGAGGCCAGGGCTCTAGACATTAACAGCTCTTTACAGGCTTGTAAAAGGGAGTAGATTTCCAGTGTCTGTTGTAGGCCTTGTATGTGTTCATCTATTCAAGCATTCACTGAGCAGTGTTTCTTCAGGACCCTCTCTCTACTCCAATCTTGCATCTTATGACCTGATAAGCCTGTTGTGCTCTGAGCCTCTAAGAACTACATTCCACAAGGTGTAATTAAAATACATTGGTGACTATAGGGAAATCAGGCACACTGCGTACCCATGTAGGGGATGGCAGGCTCCTGTTATTTGTGGAGGGAGGCTGCCTGGCTAAGTGGGCGAATGGTCCTTGCTCAGAATACAGGGCCATTCTGGCATGGGCCCCATGTACCTGTAGAGGAAGCCTGGCTTGGTGGGAGAGTCTATGGTCCTTTCTAGTGGCTGGAGATATTGAGGCCTGCTCCATTGCTCCTACACGGTGGGTTTTGATAAGAAGAGGCAGTCCATGGTTTCAAAGTTTTATTATAGAAATGTAGGAAAAGGAAAAGAGATGGAGAAGTAAAGAGAGAAAGAAAAGATAGAGGGGTGAGAGTTGGCCATGACCACATGGAAAGAGGGGAGAAGAATGGTGAGAGAGGGGAACAGGGGGACAAGAGACAAGAGAGAGGTAAGGGCAAGAGAAAAAAAGCAAGAGAGCTAGGAGGGGCCTGACATCCCCTTTTATAGTGGGCTGTGTTCCCTGGCTGTTGCTGGGTAACCATGGGGCAGGGAAAACCTAACTGTAGCCAGGTGACTGTAGGGGTGGAGTCCAGGCAGAATGATGGCCACAGGGTTATGCCTAACAATAACCCTTCTACTCTTATAACTGTGATAAGTTCTGGGTGAATGTTACAAGCAGGCAATGATTTGGGCCCTTTACTTGACATAATCACCTGCAATGTTCCCAACTTACTAGTACATGGTTAATCTCCTCTTCCTCAAGCAAAGTGTGAGTCTGGGTGTTTGAGACACTACAGACACAGTTGGATTGAATTCTTTGTCACCAGGTGCATACACAACTTCTCCATACTGAGGCTGAGCTCATACCCACCCTTGCCCCAACCATTCACCTGGAATGAGTTCCTTTGTGTTGAGAGCCTAGCAAAGGAGGCAGGGTGTCTGGTTGGCCAAGCATGTGAGCTGAGACTGGCTGCAAAGACCTGTTTTTGATGTTAAATTGGCTCCTTGACCTACATAATGCCGTGTCGGTATAAAGCTGACTCAGCTTCAAAAGCCCACAGAGCTTAATTGGAGTTTACTGCTGCTTAATGTATTTCTTCCTATTTGTGTGCTTTGCCTAGGTTTTCTCATTTTATCTCTGGTTTAGCAACACAGCCTCCGGAACAGCTGCCAGATGTGGCTCCCAGCTTTGGCCAGATTTCTCTCGATGTAGCATGGATACCACAAATAGAGAAGCCAGAAACTGGGATTTCCTGTCTTTCCAAGAATATCTAGAAGTAGGATTTTTTTTTTTTTTGCCACCACGAAACGTTGTAGACTTATTTATTCTTTGCTTTACCAAGTTTATAGATCATTTATGTGGTTAACCAGAGTTGATTTTTCATGGTGCAAAAATGGAAACCAAATGGTACATGTTCAGACTAGAAGTGCCAATGACACCTAGTTGATGAAAGCATCCAGAGAAGGCTCGAGGAACTGTGGCACCTTGGTATGAGGACTATTTTAGAGGGTCCTTAGGAATCATATGAGGCTAGAAAGACTTGTGATGCCAAGTCTAGATGGGATTTAAATTAATACCTCTGGCCACATCTATGAGGCAATGGCCAGATTCGGTCAATTTAGGTAGGAATACCCATCCTAAATGAGAGGGGCACCATCTTGTGAGCTGGGATACAAGACTAAATAGGAGGAAAGGAGCTGGGTGCCCTGCCTTATTTCTCTCTGGCTCCTGAATGTAGATACAATGTCTCCAGTTGTCTCAAGCTCCTGTCAGCTTGACCCACCCCATGGACTCTACCTCTGAACTATGAGCCAAAATAAACCTTCTGCCCTTAAGTTACATTTGTCGGATATTTTGTCTCAGTAACAATTAACTAATGCAACCCTTTTTCTCTTAAATTTGTTTACCTGCCTAAAGACCAGATCCAAAGAGGGACACTATTTCTTTAGCTCTCTTCCCTGTTATTTCATTCACTAAAGATTTTACTCCAAGGCCATCAAGTGACTTGGTGGGTAAAATATTTGCCATCTGTCTGAGAGCCATTTTCATCTTTCCAGAAGTCGCCTACATTCGCTATGTCAGCTTTGTCCCCCATTCCAGTTCTGCCATGAGATAAACAGGGTGCGTGCGCCAAATTCTTATGCATGATGCAATCAAATGGTCTACCTTCTGTCCTGTGCATCTGCCCATTGTCTGTTCATTTTCATTGACTTGAATGATTGATGACTCAGCAGAAGAACAGTTCCCTACAAGGAGAAGACAAAGATGGGCTTCTTTCAGCCACTTATTAACGTCCAACATGGCTGAAACTATTCAAGTATAGGGATATCTCATGTCTGGAGCTTCATAAACAATTTCCCCCACCAGATCCACTTTCCTTCCACACTTTCTCTCTGAATTGTCTATTAGAATATTGGATGGTAATGTTTCATGTCTGTCTCACACCATTAGTATCAGAGCAGCCGATATAAAACATAACAATTAGGTTTGGGAGCCAGCAGCTCATCTGAAGACCAGTGTGACCTCCTTACCGCATCACTGCCTGGGACATGAATTGCAGTTTTGATACCTCTGATTGTATCTTTGAATCTGTTGCATCCATGAACTCATGACAGCTGTGCTGTGATGACCTCCTGCACAACACCTGCATGGAATCAAATCAGCAACAATGAGGTAAGGCTAGGGGGAGGGCTCATGATGTCCCACCCTATCAGAGGAGCTAGTTATTGACAGTCAATGGCTGCTGATGGAGGGAGAGTTGGGTATCTTCAGGGATGGGATCCTAGAGAATCTATTCATGCTCCTGTGGATAGTGCTACATCCATGACCACAGGTAGGCTCAGTGGGTTTAAAAATAAATCCCATGAAGATAGGAGGGAAAAC
Source organism: Apodemus sylvaticus (assembly GCF_947179515.1). Classification (NCBI taxonomy): domain Eukaryota; kingdom Metazoa; phylum Chordata; class Mammalia; order Rodentia; family Muridae; genus Apodemus; species Apodemus sylvaticus. Next base: position 157,230,235 of record NC_067476.1, on the reverse strand, counting down.
TGATGAGAGATAGAGGAGAGGTTGGGTAAGTAGATTTGATCAAAATATGAACATGTATGAGACTGTCAAAAATAATTTCTAAAATGTGTCCTTAAATGTACTCATTGTGTATCTGGTAAGGACTTACTATAGATTGCAGTTTTGTTCATTAGAATTTTAAATAGTAATACAAAAGTTCCCTAAAAGTTGCCATTGGTTTGGTGAGGAGAAAAAAATTAACTGGACAATTGAAACCCTATAAGATTACATGTTTGGTATTTTAAATGAGCAAACTTTTATATTATTAAATATCATCATAAGAAGCATAAAACTTAAAATTCCATTAAATCTTAGCTGTTTTCCACCTTACTGGTTCTTTGAGAATTTCCCACAGTATCTTTTGATTGTATTCCTCCTCACACTTTCTCTTGTCCCCTCCCCCCTCAGGTTTGTCACCTATAGACTTCTTGACTTCCTTTTTTGATGCTGCTGCTGCTGCTGTTGTTGTTGTTATAGCCCATTTGTGCGGCCCAAGTGCCATTAGCACTTGGATCATTCACAAAATTATGCTCTGCCTTATGAGGAGTCACACACTAAAAGCGAAGCAACTCTCTCTTCCCACAAGCTGTCTGTCAACTGTCAGTAGCAACTCAGGTGGGAATGAGGGCTAGTCAGCCCTCTCCACCCCGTGCCAGAACGTTGACTGGCTTGATCTTACACAGGTCTTACTAGAGCAACCACAACTGGTCTGAGTTCACGCGTGCAGTGGTCCTTTTCATGTAGAGAAGACACTCTTTGCTCTAGTCCTCTCGACCCTTGGCTCTTACCTTCTTTCTGACCCCTCTTCCACAATGGCTCCTAAAGCCTTGGGGATGAGTTCAGGGGTGACATAGCTGTGGTTGTTTGTAGTAAACTTTTTGGGCAGTGTAGCTCCCTTTTAAGGCTTCTTTTTAAGGTTTCCAAAATGCCTAATTATAAATATCAAGCCAGGGACTCCTTCTAAGCCTTGGTTCTATTTCTACCATCATTCATCTGTAGGGCTTTGGAAGATGAGTTAATAATTTTGTGCCTCAGTTTCCCCATGGGTAAAAATGAGGTCATAATTACAGGCTGATCCAAAGTTTCTGTGACTGTGCAATGAAAACTGTCTCAGTATCACTACTGCTATGACATAACACCATGACCAAAGCGAACTGGGGCAAAAGGATTCATTTGGTTAACATCTTCTGAATCAAAGACCATTGAAAGTAGCCAGAGAAGGAACTCAAACCCAAAGGGAGCCTGGAGGCAGGAGCTGGTGCAGAGGCTGTGGGAAGGCCCTACCTACAGGCTTGTACCCCATGGCTTCCTCCGTCTGCTTTCTTATAGAACCCAGGACTACCAGCCCAAGGGTGGCCCCACACACAGTGATCCTGGCCCTTCCACAATAATTAGTCCTTAAGAAATTGCCCTACAAGCTTGCCTACAGTGTAATGTTATGGAGGAAATTTCTCAATTGAGGTTTCCCCTTCTCAGATGACACCAGCCTGTGCCAAGCTGACATAAAACAAGCTGGCACAAGAGCATACACGGGTAGTTCTCAGAGAAGTATTTAACATAACACAAACATTTAATGGTCATCTGCCTGTACAGTTCCTGTATTGTTCGGTAGCACAGCATCATAGCAAGGCACATCATGATGTTGCTTTTTATGTCCGTTTAACTTGATGCAAAGTCTTTGTAGCCATTTGCCAATTTGAAAATGAAATAATTTTGTAGAGAATGGGAGATGACATTGCTTGGTGTGTATAGGGGCTTGCACATGAGCAATGCGGCCCTGTAGGATCTATGCTATTATAACTAAATATATTAAATGCCTAAATACATAGCTACTAAAATGTTCTGTAAGTATGGTGGGTGTCTTAGTTAGGGTTTTACTGCTGTAAACAGATACCATGACCAAGACAACTCTTATAAGGATAACATTTAATTGGAACTGGCTTGCAGGTTCAGAGGTTCAGGTCATTATCATCAAGTTGGGAACATTGCAGCATCCAGGCAGGCATGGTGCAGGAGCTGAGAGTTCTACCTCTTCATTTGAACGCTGCGAGGATAAGGGTCTTTAAGCTCACACTCACTGTGACACACCTACTCCAGCAGGGCTACACATCTAAATAGTGCTACTTCCTGTGCCAAGTATATCCAAACCATCACAATGGGGTTTCTCTGTGTCAGTCAAATGAACATTTTTCCTATTTGGTAAAAGCCACATCTGTGTGAAATCAATCTTTGCCTCAGTTGATTTGTGATCTAGGCACATGCTTATGTTTGGACACATGGGGAAGCTAACTCATCTTTCTGTCATTTACATTGTCTACCAGTGGAACAGAAAGTTCTTTGGGGTAAAGAGCCGTGTAAACATATGGAAACACACACTGTTTCAGTACACCGTTTGTTGTAAGGATGTGACTAGTATATGGCTAGATAATTTTTTAAAATTTATTATTCACTTTATATCCCACTCATTGCCCCCATCCTGGTCACCCCTTCCCACAATCTGTTCTGTCCCCTCCTCTTCTGAGAGTGTTTTCTTGGAGTATCCCCTTACCCTGGAACATCAAGCCTTTATGAGACTAGGTGCATCCTCTTACAGAGGCCAGACAAGTCAGCCCAGCTAGAAGGAGATATCCTACAGATAGGCAACAGCTTTAGGGATAGCCTCTGCTCCAGTTGTTTAGGATGCACATGAGGGCCAAGCTGTACATCTGCTACGTGTGTGTGTGTGTGTGTGTGAGAGAGAGAGAGAGAGAGAGAGAGAGAGAGAGAGAGAGAGAGAGAGAGAGTTAGGTCCAGTCTATGTATGTGGCCAGATAATTTAAATATAAATCTAACTATGAAGGTTACTGTGATGGTTTGTATATGCTTGTCCCAGGAAGTAGCACTATTAGAAGGTGTGGCCTTGTTGGAGGAAATGTGTCACTGTGGGGTTGGGCTTGGAGATCTTCTTCCTAGATGCCTGAGCATGACCAATCTGCTCCTGGCTTCCTTTGGAAAAAGCTGTAGAACCCTCAGCTCCTTCTGCACTGTGCCTGCCTGAATGCTACCATGCTTCTGCCTTGATGACAATGGACTGAACCTCTGAACCTGTAAGCCAGCCCCAATTAAATGTTGTCTTTTATAAAACTTGCATTGGTCATGGTGTCTGTTCACAGCAGTAAAACCCTAAGACAGTTACTATGCCAGATTCCTAGGTCAGTTAATACTAGAGATACAACAGATTTAAAGTAATATACAAGCTTCCTGCATCTGAACAAAATAATAACACAGGTTGTCTCTTCCTCTTGAAATGCTCTAAACAATGAGACACACACAATCCTTAAAATAGTGTTCTACAAATTGGGCTGTGGAAACCACTGATGTCAGGCAAGCAGCTCAGGAGAAATAGGAATATCAAAGATAACTCTAGAAAAGTGATAAGTATGGCATCTTTGAAATGAAAAGTTCCCTCTCAAAAGACACTATAAAAAGAGGGGGAAAAGGTAGAAGAGAATCTTCGACTGTGTCCATGTCTGTTAACGTTCCTGTATCCAGAATATGTAAAGAAAGCTCAAGACCCAATAATAAGGAAATAATAACACAATAGCAACAGATAATTGATTTAAACAGACTCACTCAGGAAGAACCACAGATGGTGAATTAACACACCGAGATGCTCAGGTATTTAGCTTACCAGGGAAATGGGAAGGAAAGCTCCCAGTGAAACACTTCTGTGGTTTGTAGTTAGAAGGCTGAAGAAGCCAAATTATGATATTAGAAGAAATCACAGCACCAATAAACTAATGGCTGGAAGTTCATGATCATAACCACATGGAACACATGATTGTGTAGTATCTTGATGACACAGAGATGCATGCTTGCTGTATTTCCCATTGTCTCCAAGTCTTCTACATTTACCTGAGAGAGAGAGAGAGAGAGAGAGAGAGAGAGAGAGAGAGAGGACTGTGTCTGTTCTATGAGGGCTTGGAGACATGTGCTCACCAGCTTTGCAGTCACTAGGAAGTAGATATAATGCAAATACTCACCGAGTATGGGAAACCAACCCACATGATAGAATTCCACTCGGGAGAAGGTTAATGCTTGCGTGCTGGTTATTTTTTATTGTTAATTTGATACAGCCTAGAGTGACCTGGGAAGAAGGGAACACAGTGAATTAAGTATGATGGGCTTACAGCCATGTCTCTGAGAGCTTGTCTTGGCCAATGGTTGATGCTGGACTGCAGCCCACTGTGGGCAGCACCATCCCTAGGCTGGCAGGCCTGGGGCACATGGGAAGGCTAGCTAAGCACCAAGGGAGAGCCAGAGAGGAGGCCAGAGCATGAGGTAGCGAGCAGCATTCTCCCTTGGTTCCTCTCCCCAGGCTCTGGCTCTGACTTCCCTCCGTGACAGATTGTGATCAAGAATAAGTCAGGGGAATCCGTTTCTCTCTGACTGGCTTTTGATCATCACAGTTTTATTACAGCAACAAAAATCAAAGTGGGGCAGCCTGCTGCAGCAAGAAAGTGTTCAGATCACTATGTTCTGTGGAAAAAAAAAAAACCAATGTTGTTTGTTGCGATTAACTTTCTATAAAACTCCAGAGAATTCCAATTAATCTGAAATGGCAGGTGAGGTTTCACATGGTAGTAGAACAGAGAAGGCCAAGAGAAAGCCTGCACCACGTAAATGAGGGTGTGTAGGGAAAGAGAAGGTATACTGTGGGGTGAGGGTGTGTGGGGAGAGAGAAGGTATCCTGTGGGGTGAGGGTGTGTGGGGAGAGAGAAGGCATCCTGTGGGGTGAGGGTGTGTGGGGAAAGAGAAGGTATACTGTGGGGTGAGGGTGTGTGGGGAGAGAGAAGGTATACTGTGGGGTGAGGGTGTGTGGGGAGAGAGAAGGCATCCTGTGGGGTGAGGGTGTGTGGGGAAAGAGAAGGTATACTGTGGGGTGAGGGTGTGTGGGGAAAGAGAAGGCATACTGTGGGGTGAGGGTGTCTGGGGAGAGAGAAGGTATACTGTGGGGTGAGGGTGTGTGGGGAGAGAGAAGGTATCCTGTGGGGTGAGGGTGTGTGAGGAGAGAGAAGGCATCCTGCGGGGTGAGGGTGTGTGGGGAAAGAGAAGGTATACTGTGGGGTGAGGGTGTGTGGGGAGAGAGAAGGTATACTGTGGGGTGAGGGTGTGTGGGGAGAGAGAAGGCATCCTGTGGGGTGAGGGTGTGTGGGGAAAGAGAAGGTATACTGTGGGGTGAGGGTGTGTGGGGAAAGAGAAGGCATACTGTGGGGTGAGGGTGTGTGGGGAGAGAGAAGGCATACTGTGGGGTGAGGGTGTGTGGGGAGAGAGAAGGTATACTGTGGGGTGAGGGTGTGTGGGGAGAGAGAAGGTATCCTGTGGGGTGAGGGTGTGTGGGGAGAGAGAAGGTATACTGTGGGGTGAGGGTGTGTGGGGAGAGAGAAGGTATCCTGTGGGGTGAGGGTGTGTGGGGAGAGAGAAGGTATACTGTGGGGTGAGGGTGTGTGGGGAGAGAGAAGGTATCCTGTGGGGTGAGGGTGTGTAGGGAAAGAGAAGGCATACTGTGGGGTGAGGGTGTGTGGGGAGAGAGAAGGCATCCTGTGGGGTGAGGGTGTGTGGGGAAAGAGAAGGTATACTGTGGGGTGAGGGTGTGTGGGGAAAGAGAAGGTATACTGTGGGGTGAGGGTGTGTGGGGAGAGAGAAGGTATACTGTGGGGTGAGGGTGTGTGGGGAAAGAGAAGGTATACTGTGGGGTGAGGGTGTGTGGCGAGAGAGAAGGTATGCTGTGGGAGTGGAGGCACATAGGGGTCAGAGATTTGTTCACTGTCTTGATCGTGGGTGGCAGTGATATGCAGGCATATACACACAATCCTGTCAAATTGTACTTTAAAAAACATGTCTGGCATTGAATATATGTATACTGTGTGTGCGGTGTATGTGTGTGTGTGTTATGTATGTGTGTGTGGTGCACACACACTTGTATGGACTTTTAGTGCCCTGCCCTATCTCCATTTCTGCATTCTTTGGCTACACTAGCTGGTCAGCCAGCTAAACCCAGCAATTATTTCTCCTCCCCACCCTGCAGTGGGACTACAAGGGCACATGCCATGTGTGGCTTTGGCATGGGTACTGGGGATGTGCACTGAAGTCCTCACAATTCCACAGCAAGTGCCCTTGCCCACTGAGCCGTCTGCCCAGGCTGAGTATTAATTATACTAATTATACTTCAATAAAATGGCAGGAAACACAGAATATCAAAAGGGTCAAAACCAAACACAAAACAGCAGAAACATAGTAACTTGTGTTTGCAACCTCTGGGGTGTGTGTGTGTGTGTGTGTGTGAGAGAGAGAGAGAGAGAGAGAGAGAGAGAGAGAGAGAGAGAGAGAGAGAGAGAGACTGGTCTTATAGAAAACACACATAGATCACAAATACCTCAATGAAAATACATCTGGCTAACAGAAGTACCATTTCTAGCATTTTTAACAGCCCAAGCCCTAGCTCCTCTTTCTGGGTTACTTGATGCCTCTTTTCAAGCATTATGATTAAAGTCCTGGAACTCTTAATAGCAGATGATAGCATGCAAAGTGGATCTACCGTTCCTTTTGATGTTCAGACATAATTCCTAGTCAGAACGCCGGGAATTATGGCTTTAATGGTCTCTGCCCCCTGCCTCTGCAGCGCTTTCCCTGACATGACTTCTTCTAGACAAGAAGCCAGAGGCAGGCCGCCATTGTTCACGAGATGAGCTCAGAGCAATCCTCCTGGTCACATTCGAGATAGTAAAGAAATTAAAGTTCGCTTAGCACTTTTCATAAAATTTAAATTAGCATTAGTAAGTGTACCGGAAGTGCGAATGCAGAACCTATGGGCCCGAACAGGCTGGACTTCGCAGAATGTGAACAAAATAGAATTGTATTCTTTTCATGCCTGCTCCTTCAAACTCTTCTTTCTGTGCCGAGTAGTCTTTAATATGTGTTTCTGTGGCCTTTCAATCCGGAGAAAACTCATTTTGGCTACTCAAAGCTCTGTCTGTGCCCTATAAATGGCCAGTCCTTCAGTGATGAAGTCCCTGGCTTTGTCTCCACTGTTTGCAGATTGGGTTGTTCTTTGCTCCTCTCTGTGGCCTGTTCTCCTCAGCAGATGCTGTGAAAGATTGCTCTGGGGTTGCATACAGCGATGAAGCAGATTCTCAAGGAGGAAAACACTTTTAGACTGGACCTTAGCATAGGGTAGGATACTTCTTGAATTTTTGTTTCTCACGAATCAGCTAGAGTCCCTTCGGAGGACCTGAGATGTCCAACTATTTTCCCTTAACAGGAGGGGCACAGGGAGGGGTGCCGGGAGGGGTGCCATCTCTCACAGGAACTGGACTTGCAGCAGCCCAATTCTCTCTGGTCATTCGTGGGCGTGCGCCTCCTAGAATTGGGCCTCTGCCTCACAGGCCTGGGACAGCTCCCTCCCTCTCCTTGCTTTGCTGGGTTCTGTCCATTCTTTTTCCTTTCCTTTTTTTTCGAATAAAGCTATTGAAATGAACTCAAAATAAAAACATAGCACAGCTACACCAAGGTAGCTATTAAACAAACCGTTGCCCAGCCCCAAGCTCCGTGCAACTCAGCGAACTTCTGTGCAATGAGAGCGGCCGTTCTGAAGCCCTAACGTTACTTAGGATGCTATACCTTCCCATTATGTTTTAATGGACATACCCACCACAGGAGGGAAAAAAAGAAATCTTTAAAGGTTCCCTTGCAACTCTAGCTTTCATCCACAGACCATACCCCTCTGTTTCTCATGTTTCTCAAACCCTAGCAGGGTATGCAGCTCAGTTCACCAGATGGTCCTCTGGAAAATCCACCTCTCCCTTGAGTGAAGGCAAGAAATAAGTTCTTTGCTTCAGCTCATGGTTGTGTGTGGTCCTGAGACCCAAAGGACAACCGCTGACAACACAGATCCCGGTCTCCTCACCATTTAAACAGCTGACCCATTCAGTACGTGGGCCTGGGGGCCGTGTCCCCACAGCTGGTACAGCCTGCAGGGCACAGTGCCCACCCACATCAGTTCCCATCTGTGAACTGAAGCTCTGAAAGAGGCCACAACATAGCATGTTGTTGGAGATTGCACAATCTGACACATGTGTTGAAGGTTGGACAGACAAACTAACTTGTGGAATGAGGGGAAAGGCAGTGTCTACAGTGGTGAAGAGGAATCTCCAGGAGGAAGACAGTTTCAGAAGAGGCAGATTGAGAGCCCTAATATCCTGCCAGTATCATTAGGCAAAACTATGGAATTGACCACTGTCACCGACCAATCTGTTTCAGCCAATCCAAAAACTAAGAAAGACATCAGATTGTGTCTGAAATTTATAACAGAGACTGATCCACCCATCCAGTATTCTCACCAGTATGTATTTGGTGAACACATTGCCTCTTTCATTCTGTGGCTATAGAAGCTTATATACTGTCTTCTGCAGTAGGACATGCCACTCCTTCGAACCCAAGTTTGTGTTCCCAAGCTAAAACCTCTAATGTCTGCCTCATAAGTTATCCTATTCCTCTCAGAATTGGAGAGATGTTTCAGTGGCTAAGAACTAATATTGTTCTTGTAGAGGATCCAGACAGTTTCCAGCACCTGTACCCCAGACCTCACAACCACCTGGAACTCTAGTTGTGGGGGATCAGGCACACTCTTCTGGTCTCCAAGGGCACCTGCGTTCACATTGCATATTCTCATTTATTCATACAAATATTTGAAAAGCCACCATGGCTGGGTAGATCATAGGCCCTAGGGGAGAGCATTTGCCATCATTGTGCTAAATGGTCTCCTGTGTAGTACAAGAGAGTATAGCTTGGAAATGGCACGATCAACTCTAAATGGGGCATTTATAAAACCTGTGAGAGTGCAGCGGGAAGACTGTAAGAGCCAGAGGGCGTGGACATCCTCAGTGAAACAGCATGACAGCACACTTGTACACAGATGGGGGAGGGAGCCAGGACGTCCCATCCCTGCCGGAGGGGCTATTGACGATTGATGGATGCTATGAGGAGTCGTGTTTCTTCAAGGATATTGGTCTCACAAGGCGTCCCATGCTCCAGTACGGGGTCACACACCCATCACTCACAGTCAATACTGAATGGACTCAGTTGGTATTAAATTAGAGAGAGGGAGTGAAGTGGAGGGGGTCATGAAGTAGGAGGACGGGGCAGGAATTGGAAGGGTAATGGAAGGTGGACTAGATTGAAACGTATATGCAAGTCTGTATAGATATTAATATATACATATATAATTTTATATTATTTTTATATTTGTTTTTATTTTATATTATTTATATATTTATCTTATTTAATATACTAGATATATTAATATATATGAAATAAAAAAATCTTTTAGAGTAGAAATTGTGATGTGTGTTGAGAGACCCCAGCTAAGATAGGAGAAAACTCACCTCCCCTTGGCTTTCTGAGCTTTGGAAACACATAGCAATAGCAAAAATGTGACATTTGCCCAAATGTCTATAGGGAGGAAAACAGTCTCCCAAATGGATGCTTCAGGTGGGAGTAACCCAGGCCTTTGAATCTCTGCTCTCCCTTTCAGTCTCACACCATATTCCAGCTCTCCCCTTAGCATCCATCACATGACAATGACAATCTGCTCAGGGTAGTTCATGGGTGCTTCATCACATTAACATCAGTCCATAAAAGTATGACCTCATGGCCTGGGTCAGCTTAAATTTCACATTTCAATGCACAGAATCTTGTTTAAAATTGTCCTAGGAATGCAAATCTAGCATCTGAGCTTTTCAGAGTTATCTTTGCTTAAACATCCAAATGGACTCTCTTGACATCCTGTTGTTTTATATTTTATTTTATTTTATTTTATTTTATCTAAACAATGACTGGGCATATTTTATTATTGTAACTTTGGGGACTGTGGGTTTAATTTTTACTGAGTGTTTAATTACAGGTAAGTTCAGATAATGCAAATGATACTTGCTAAGCTGGTGTTATGCCTTCACGTTTCTAACTCTGTTCTTTTCACTTGACATCGTAAGGGCTCCATATGAAGCAAAACCATGAGGATGAGAGACAATGGTCCATAGTCAATCATCATCTAGTCTTAATACTACTGGCCTTGGAGGAATTTGAGAAAAGAATAATTAGATGAATCGTAGCCACATGCATGTGCGCACGCACACACACAGACACACACACACACACACACACACACACACATACACGCATGCATACATATACACATGCCCACACAAAGACACACACACACATACACATATACACACTGGGTGGGGTTGGGTGAGGCCATTGTGGGTGTCTATATATACATGCATGTATCTATAGGAATCACATTCAGAGGTAGAGAGATGGAAAGAGTCAGAAGAACACTCAGTGACTGTCTTTTACATAACTCCACACTTAAAAAGACCTCTGCACTTAGATTTCTGGGTTTTAATGTGGATTATTTTTGTATTCTACAAGCTTCAGTAAATCATATCTGTCTGTCCAGGACTCAGGATGCAACTCATGTAGTCCTTGTCTATGATGAGTTTGTCTGTGTTAAATCTAAAGCACATACACATGAGTACACATACATACCAACATATACACATGCACTTGCATATAGAGACATGAACATATAGCGTGGCCCTCTTTGAAATAGATGTGTTCATTCACACTCCTTTTTAATATAGCCAATAGAAGTAATAATAATCAGATTCATATATTTAACCATTCTGTTCTTGCTGGTTTGGGTCATTTTTTCATGTTTATACAAATTTTGCAATAAATATGAGCACTAAGATTGAAAACTCTGCATGTATGCTGGGTGGTGGTGGCCCACACCTGTAATCCCAGCACTCTGGGAGGCAGAGGCAGGTGGATTTCTGAGATCGAGGCCAGCCTGGTCTACAGAGTGAGTTCCAGGACAGCCAGGGCTATACAGAGAAACCCTGTCTAAAAAACAAAACCAAAAACAAAAAACCAAAGAGAGAGAGAGAGAGAGAGAGAGAGAGAGAGACAGCGAGACAGAGAGAGACAGACACAGAGAGAGAAAACTGCATGTGTCACTTTCTCTTTTAAGGTTCTATCGCTCTTTTAGTACATTGCTCTAAACCATGAAACAGGCAGTGTCATTTTTGCATCTCCAAAGAGACCACTATTATCAGTGCTCTGAAGCAGCAAGTGTGAAAGCCAGCAGTCCGTTGAACTCTGTTGACCATTAGTGCTCAGAATCGGCGTGATTGCTCATGGAATACATTTTCCATATTGACCTGCCCAGAAAAAGTGATTAAAAAATAAATATGACAGCTGCAGAGGACTCACACACATGAAATAAATCTTTAAAAATTAAATAAATCTGTTCTTTGAGGAGGGGCTTTGTAACTTGAATATTTTTCCTTTGTTTTCTGTTTAAAACTATATAAAAATTGATATTGTGTTATTTAACTTGTAAATTATATTGCTACACATAAATATGTTTATTTTAAAAAAGGAAACTTTAAGAGTCGTGATGAATTAAACCGAATAAAGGAACTATGTGGAGGGAGAGATTTTCTATTTTCTTTCGTGAGGATCAGATAGTGAAACAGAATGGCTTCAGCCGCAGCCCTCTCCCACTGGGGGTGGTGCATCTGCCCTTTGCACAGCCTTATCTGTAGACATTGTGTTGTTAATACCAGATGGTCTATGATGTTTCGGATTTAGTTTATGATTTTCAAAGGTTAGGAGGAATCAAGCACGCAGTCTGTTTCTCTGCTGGACATGAAGGATGTTGTAAACTTTGCATGGTTCGGTGTGGGCCAGATGATCTTTGGTCCCCCTGAAAGTCCTACAGGGATTTGTTTCGTCCTTGGGAGAGAGAGTCATATGCTCATTTTGGAAGACAGACTTTTTAATCCAGACACAGTGCTGGGGCAAATGGAATGTGCCAGTGGGGACCAACAGCTTGATTATAATAAGGATCTTCTGTGTACACAGACAGGATAAAAAGGAATTACATTATGTGTGTACATTAAGGGTTTATTTTTCATGCAAATAGTCCAATTTAATAAGTAATGGCACCACACAGTCCATTATGTTTTGTGTATAATATATTCCCTCCTCCTTGTGAACCTTGTTTAAAGAAAAACATTTGGTTGGGTAATGTGCATGGTATACCTTGGGGTAGCAGTTTATGCCAGTCTCTTATCAGAAATTGCTTTCAAATGCCTCATATTCATACTTGAAATTCTGCAGGAGATGATTTTTCTAAATCTCACACGTGGATCTTCATGGAAGATGGTTTCAGTAAACTCTATGGAGCATCAGGTAAAGAATGCATGTAAAAAAAATGGAGAAAACCAATAGACACAATAATAAAACTGTAAATTTTATGGTGTAGCTCATTATATAAGATTAGGAATTTTAACTACACTGTTCTAAATCATATCTATTTCATTAGTATTGTGATCACTGGTGTGTAAGATATATTAATCATTTTTAAGTTAATTTAAGCATGCACGGTATATAGATGCTTTGAGATATCTCATTCTTCCCTTCTTCACTCCAACGTGTTCATTTTACATGACTGAGTTTGGCTCAAATTTTGACTGTTAGACAAATTTGCTTCCTCATGTCATGAAGACAGCTCTTGGTCAACTGGTAAGTTTTTAATCTGATTATATTTTAAGATTGCAGTTTTGAATCCATGCTAAATGTCCTCAATATATCATGCTAAGAGGATGCTCATACTGGAATTGAATTTGAGATGTATGTGCTAAAGAGCATATTTGGAATTAAAGTTGTATGATGCCTGTAGCTCCCTGCCATGCACAACATATGTGTGTGTATGTGTGTGTGTGTGTGTATGAGAGAGAGAGAGAGAGAGAGAGAGAGAGAGAGAAGGAGAGAGAGAGAGAGAGAGAGAGAGTATGACAGAGAAAGACAGAGTATAAGGGAGTGTGTGTGAGAGTGTGTATATGTTTATGTGAGTGTATGAATGTGTATGTGAGTGTGCTTATGTGTGTGTACACATGTGTGTGTGTGCATGTGTGTGTGTTTGTGTGTGTGTGTGTGTGTGTTGATTTTCATACCACCAGGTGCTCCCCAGGATTGAATTCACATTGTCAGGCATTTTTGGCAAGCACCTTCACTCATTAATCCATCTCGCCAGCACAATACCTCTAACTGTTCACTGAGCCTTAACAACTCTAGATAGAACTATACAATCCAAGGGCAGCGTTAGCATCGATTAAGCAAAGTGGAGGCCGTAAACTATATTTGCAACTTTTCTATAGATTTGATGCTTTCAAAAAAGAAGCAAGAACCATGAGAGATGGAAACAGGCTTTTGGGGTGAAGGGCATTTAGGTCATGTGATCTGATCATGAATATAGGGATGTCGGGGTAGAAGGCTTCAAGTGGGAATAGGTGGTAGGGAGATAGGATTGAACATAGAGCTTCAACCTAAACTAAAATACCATAGGGAAGCAAATCCTACTATGTAAGTTAACTAAAACAAAAGCACCTTTTCAAGGATTGTGGAGGGTCCTGGCTACCTTGTCTAGTGTGTCTTATGGTGCTTGATTCACTCACTTCACAGAGCCTTAGCCACACTGGCCTTGTGCTCACTCAGGATTTTATCAGCTGTTGCTTCTGCGCATAATGCAGGGGCAGTGCATGGTTGAATGAGAAGTGGCCCCACAGGCTCCCATGTTTGAACAGTTGGCCCCAGGCTGTTACTTTTAGGAGCATACAGAACCTTTTAGTCAAGGGACCTACCTGCTGGATAGAGACAATGACGATTTCTACCCAGCCCCATTTCTACCCAGGGTTCCTTGTTTCCTGACCCATCAAGATGTGAACAAGCCCTGTCGTAAGCTCTTGAGGCCAAGGAAGAAATGATTCTGCCCACCATAACAAGCCTGCCTTGTTGAATGGTGTCCTCTGAACTGAACAAAATAAACCTCTTACTTCAGTTGTTTCTGTCAGGTATTTCTTATCATAGAAATGAGAAAACTAATCAATACACAGGGTCTTTAATATATATCACTGCGTCCTGATAGCTTAGAATAAAGAAGGTGCAGGGAAACACTGCTTGAAAACCTTTTTTGAACAGATTTGATTCGTGTGTTCGTAGGTCTATGCAATGCACTTATGGGTGTCTGCAGAATCTACAAGAGGGCATCAGGTTCTGTAGAGCTGAAGCTAACTGTCAGCCACCCATTGTGGGTGCCGGCGATGGAAATCTTGTCTTCTGCAAGAGCAGGAAGCATTTTATTTAACTTTTATCTAAGCCATCTCTCCAGCCCCTGAAAACAATTCATAAAATCCATGGAAAACCATTTGTACCACTCAACCAGTATTGCCATTTTTCTCTTTTGCTTTTGCCCCTTCCTTCCTTCCTTCCTTCCTTCCTTCCTTCCTTCCTTCCTTCCTTCCTTCCTTCCTTCCTCCTTCCTTCCTTCCTTCCTTCCTTCCTTCCTTCCTTCCTTCCTTCCTTCCTTCCTTCTTCCTCCCTTCCCTTTCTGCTTCCTTCCCCCTCCTCCCTCACTCCTTAATCCCCTTCCTCATTCCCTCCCTCCCTTCTTTCCTTCTTTTTTACTGCCTGGATCTTGTTTAATGGCCCATGCAGGACTCAATCCTGGGACCCCACTCCCCAAATTCCCCAATAGTTAAGATTACAAGAAGGAAAAAGACACCACACATGGAGCAATATCTAAGCTTAAACAAAGTAAGCTTTAAGTTTTTGTCCTCAAAATAGTATCTACATTTTCAGGAAATGAAATACACCTGTGCTCGCATACACAGATATTCAGTGACAACTTTGTAGAGCTATTCCTATGTCCACGACAAAGACCATGACACATCACTACCAAACTTGCCTCCAAGGTGTAATGACCACTCATGTCTGTCCTCTCATAAAATAAAGCTCCTTGGCTTCTTAGTGTGCAGACTATGTCTGAATTGCATCATGGGATGCCATTATTGAAAATTCCTCTACTACATCATATTATCTATGGCAAAGGATTCTGGCCTTTTCTACCCACTGGCAAAAATAATCACTGACTACCTTTCACAGTGTACATTAAAGTTAGAACTATTGGTGCCATTGGCAAAACCCTCTGGCATCCAAGGCAGCGTTGTGAGATATTTACAGGTTATACGAAAAGTTTCAGACAAAAATGCACATTCACAAATATTTCTTCTAAAGGAAACAAGTGAGAAAGAGCACATTTGTCTTCATCTCATACATATTGAGAAGAGAATCTGGTCTGCGGGTTGCCATAACCTTTCCCTTGGGAACCAGTGGCCTTTCTCTCTCTTAACTGCTTTTTTAGCATGAATCGTGCAGCTTAAGTCTATTTCCATTTGTTTATTTGGAAAATTCTGGAGTTCTGAACATAAAGCTTTCCCTTGGAAAAGCAAATAATTACTCCACAAAGGAGAAAAGATGCAAATACTGTCTAATGTTGATTATCAAGTCTAGGCTGCGTGACACAAGGGGAGCATGCTCTCGTGTTTTGGAGTATGTTGATGTTTCTGGCCAGAAAAGGCATCTGGCACATCAAAGGAAACAATTCCAGTAAATAGAAAAGATCTTGGGACCTGAAAATAATGAGCTTCATGTGTGGAGCTCATTTTTCAGCTAATTGCCCTTAATTTATTCAGCTGAAATACCTTACAGCATCCCATGATTAAAGGGCACTGTGTTTCACTTGTCAGTGAATTAGTTTGATATTGATATAAATGAGCCATAAACTATCTCCATGATGGCTTCCTGAATAATAAGAATGCATTTTCTTTGGTACCTTGCTCAATAAAGAATGAAATATACCTGATGCTCAGGCTCTCCAGCAAATCTTTCACAGTTTAAAAAAAAAATGAAGGAAGGGCGGAATTAATCACTCAGCAATGTATTTCCTCCAAGAAATTAAAACTTTGCTGGATATGAAGCTTATTTATGGCAGGACTGAATGAGTGATAGTAGACGTCACCACTTCCATCTTAACCCTGATGGGAATCAACCTCCCAGGTGAAAACCACTTAGACACTTAACAGGAAGGGCGATCAAATCCATAGCATCACACGCTCTGGGCCTGTTGAGTACTGTGTGACAAAAGTATGTTCTACAGACATACCAAAAACAAGTCCATTTATCTGTTCAATAATTTAAGTAACTTCAATGATAAAAGTACAGCACTAGCTATTTTATGCCAAAATATCCTTCTTGAGATTTTTGTGTGTAATATTGTCATTGTATTGAAATAATTGTGCAATGGTGTTCGTGCTTCTATATGTTTGGCTCAAAACAGTCTTTGTACATAGCCAAGTTTACTCTAGCTTGATGCATAAATAAATGATAACCTAAACTAATGGTATAGCATCTTGAAACCAATCAACCAAAGCTTAGCCAATCTATCCAAACAACTGAATCTTAACTTAGTAACTGAGGCTCCAGCCAATCGGACTTAGAGACCTGTTGAAACAAGACCAAACAAGTCCAACACTCAATGTAGCCAATCAGGTTGTTTCAATGTACCACTTTCTTTTTCTGGCTATGGCGCTGACTTCTCCATGCTGTAAGGTGGTCTGTATAGAATCAGAGACTTTGGGTTTTCACAAGATATGCAAATGTCTTGTAACATTGCCTCAAATCTCTGCAAGATACCTTCTTTTTGCTGGTTATTGTATATCCACATGAAAAATAATTTACGATTTTTTTAATTTACTTTAACCAATGTGTATAGATGAGCAGGCTGGCTAGCAGGGCAATCCAGCAAAATAGAGGGATTTGTATTAATCAGATCTTTCTCTTAATGCTCGTTGATCCCAGTCCTGTGTATAGTCTTGGTCCTGGCTGCAGTTTGAAATATTTCCAAGTTCTAATACCCTTTCCTTCTTCCTCCATTCTCAAATTTGACTTGTCTCAGCTTTTCTTACAGAAGCTATTTTGCAATCTGCTCATCAATAATTGTCAGAGAACCCTGTAATTCAAGGTTATTACAGTTTAAAAAAATGCATCCAGTTTTTCCTCCTGGCCACTTAGTTCCTAACAATAATAACTCTGAGACTAATTATTTATTAATAAATGCCTAGGCCATAAATGTCAGCTTGTTCTCTGACTTGCTCTTAATATCCCTTTTATTCTAACCTTGGTTCAGCCACATGGTTCATTTCCTCTCCTTGTCTTCTAATGCCTGTCTCCTCCGAGTTGCTGGATCGAATCTCCCCTTTATCCTCTCCTGATTTCATCTACCTGCTGGTTTGTGTCCGTTTCCTCCTCAGGGTTCCAGCTCAAACCTCTCATGCCCTCTCACCTGCTTCCAGAATCCTCTCTATCCCTTCTGGACATCCCACTTCCTATTTCCTGTCTCAGCTCATGGACTATAAGATTTTATTGTATTGGTAGATGATTTTTATAAGGGATTCTCTCTACATATAACATATGTAATTTCCTCCCTTATGAACCCAGAAAGAGATGACAAAAAACAACTGTAGACTCACAATATTGACATGTTATTCTCCTGAAATCCAGATCCCAGAATTTCCTCT
The DNA here is from genome assembly GCF_947179515.1 of Apodemus sylvaticus. Classification (NCBI taxonomy): domain Eukaryota; kingdom Metazoa; phylum Chordata; class Mammalia; order Rodentia; family Muridae; genus Apodemus; species Apodemus sylvaticus. The sequence continues at coordinate 157,212,695 of NC_067476.1, read as the reverse complement.
TCCCTTCACAGAGTAAAATTTGCTTCATAGGATTAAAGGGTAGGAGGGATCCACAACTGATTGCACCAAGGTGAACATTCATCTCATCACTGGTTGCTTTTCATTTCTGACCTTGTACATTTAAAATAATTATAAATCTCTTAAATTGTATTTCTGGTTCCTTTAACTCTCCTTGGTGACAAGAATCTGGGTCAGCACTGTCCAGTGAAAACAAAATTTTAGCCAAGGGTACAATTTTAAATTCTCTGCAAGTTACATTTTTAATAAGCCAGGGAATTTATTAAATTTATTCAATTTAATAATGTTTTGTATCATCCAATATATCCTGAATATTGTCATTTCAATATATAGTTGGTATAAGACCTAATGAAGTCACACTTTTTTCTGTTGTCTTTGATGTGTATGATACACATCTGGGTATCATTCCAAAACAGACCCTGGATGATTTACTGGTGCAAATCCATTGTTAGAACCACAGTTTTCTTTCTCAAGGTAAAAATGAAATCTTAGTCTATGGAATAAATATTTCTATTCTGTTCATTACATGTACAGTTCAATACATATTAAAGGAAGCAGATGATTAAGATTGTTGTGTGAATACAATTATTTACCTGTTATTTAGTTAGTTTTCATTAAAACTCTAAAAGTGTTGGGGGCTAGAGAGGAGGCTGTGCCATTAAAAGCTCATACTGTTCCAGCATATGACTTCAGTTTAGTTCCCAGCACCCATATGGCATGGCTTGCAACCTTCTGTAACTGAAACTCTGGGATATTCTTTTCTGTCTCCACTGGCAACTACACCCATGTTCAGGTGCTTGCACATGCACACTTCCATAATTAAAAGTAAAATGAATCTTTAAAAAATAAAACCCACGGGTCACACTTTGTGTGTGTGTTTGCTTCGTTATCTAGATGTGGCCCAAAGACTTTAGAGGATTGCTTGTTCTACATGCTTATGTCTGCACAGGTCCCCCTGCATGCTCCAACAGTGCCGGCCCACAATGAAGAATTGCACCTGTATGTGAGTCCATGAAGATGTCGCTAACAGGCAAGTAACCAGAAGCTCAGAGTTAAGGACCCAGAGCCCTGTGGGTCTTTAGACTCACCTTCTGTCTGTCTCACTGTCACAGATGACACATCTGCACTCCTGTATTTTGGTTTTCTCCCCCGTGAAGTTAAGCCAGTTATGATTGTGTAGCCTTCTGTGGAGGCCTCATTTCTATCTTCTTCTCTCTGTTGGTCATATTAAAAAGGACTCTGGGAGATGTGGTTTTAGAGGTTGTATTGCCACCACTCCCTCCCCAGAACAATGACATAAACAACTGTAGCTTTATTGTGAGGGGAGCTAGAGGACATGGAGAATAGAGATGCAGTGGTGTGTGTTGACCCTTCATGAAGAGGTTCCCATTTTATCTTTTTTCTTCGAGTATCCATAAATGTCTCTGTTCCTTGCCATCTATTGCCCCTTGAAGTGGAAACATCTAGTTTCTTTGGAAAGTCAGGGCACATAGGGGATAAGATGTTTTGCCAAAGCAGATGTGTATAAGAATGATTTCACTGAAGCAGACACAGGTGAAAGGATGCTTTGCTGAAGCAGACATGTGAAAGGAGGCATGATGTTTAGAAATAATATGAATATGATCACACAGATAGTGGGAGCTTGAGCACTGGTTTACTTTGCTCTGTCTTGCTGTTCTTCACTCATGACTCACGTGTATTGGTTCACCTTTCATTGCATTGTTGAGCTTTGCTTCTGGTGACTTCATAGAAACTCACCAAAGAAATTCTCGTAGGTTCCTGTGGCTTCTTGTGGCTTTTGTAGAGAACAACAGCTGGTTGGTGAGCTGTTTTTTCTGGATTGAACTTCCCTTGTTGGTTCATGGCTGGTGTCTGCCTGAGAACAACGAAGATTGAAATCAACTCCCCCAAAGATCTATTTCTAAACAAGTCCACTTTCCCCATATCCTAATAACCTTTATTTTCCACTGACCTGGGCAAGTGGTAGGCTAGAGGGGAGGTTGAACCCTTATTAAAGTAGGTTGGAGAAAAATCTAAGCCTACAGCCCGTCAAGCCTGTAGAGTCAGAGTCTGTTTTACTCACAAGGGTGCACACTGCCTAGTAAGTGACTTGGTATCATGTTTGTTCACTGATAATTAACTGAATGATCTCCCAGGGGAGAAATAGGCACAGGACAATAGCGAACACTATTCTTTCTTGATATTTAAATCTGCATACCTGCTCTGTTCCATTAGTTAGCTTATTTTTTAAAAAATTTGAGATGATGCTTATTTTTTTAAAACTTGAGATGATGATATAATTACATAACTTCTCCCATTCCTTTCCAGTCTCCAAAACCTGCCAAATACTTCTTGCTCTCTCTCAACTTTATAGGTTTTTTCATTAATTATTGTTGTATGTATAGTACATATCTTATAGGATATATTCTTAAGTATAACCTGCTCAGTTTGTGTAATGTTGCTTTTATGTACTGATTTTTAAAATCAAAGTCTCTTTAGTAATTTTAATGCTGTCAGTATTTAAGGAGTATGTTTGTTGTACTTTCTTTCAATATAAATTTTGGGGTAATTCATCATCCCTTACCTGCAGGAAAGATCAAATAGGCTTTGTAAAATAAATTAGATAAAGGGTTCTTTTCAGCATTAGTGTACAATTTGGAGCATTGCATTAAGAATTCCATAACACAGCACAAAAGTAAATGAAATATTTAAAATATAGGCACTCTAATAACCCAGAAGTACAGTTTACACAGACCAAGGAGTAGAAGTCAGTCATATTAAAACTACTTTCAAAAACATTGGCTGGGCTATCTCTAAAACCTAGGAGCTGTTTTGTCATGCTTTATAACTTAATTACATGGAGTGAAACCTCAGAGAATCCTTATGTGCAGCAAGGTTGTTATAGAGCCTGGCTGTCTGAAACCAGCCTAGTAAACCCTGATCTTCACTCTGTTCTACATTCCCTGGGGTTTAATCTTCCTCATGGCCTTTCCCCCATATTGTGGACCACAAGCTGATATGTGAGACAGGGCTGTGGTTGGTAAATGTGCAGACTCAGCAAAGACACCAACAAAAGACAGATGGAGGGTGGGAAATCTGTTATTTCCTTGCTGATCTTTTGAAAGGTGAAGGATACCTTGCTTTGAAGAGTATTTAAAAAAATCTCCTGCCACATTGTGTCCTTTAGTAGCAATTATTGAAAGATATCTTTCCCCTTCCATCAATTATTAAACAAAGAGGGCTCTACTGGAGAGACAGCTTTTGCTTGTTCACTATTCTGTAAAATTCTCAACTTTGCCATCCTCTAGAATTCTCTTGAAGCAGGCAGACATCTCCCAGAATATCAGCTGCATTTCTGTAAAAGACAGTGTTCAAGCTTTGACTGTGGCGACAGGTACCTGAGATTGCAGAGGATCAATGCACACATTAACAGAACACATAAAACAGGCTCTCTTAATAAGAAGATCGAGTCACTTCCCTGTTGAAATCTTATAGACTTCCATTGCATGGAAAATGATGTCCTGCTCATGGGACCCAAACATTCCCATTTGTTCCTGAACACTTAACTCTTCATTCTACTAATTTTATCTCTGCCGGTGCCTTTCTCTTGTGTCAAACTTTTATCACTAGTTCCTCACACAGAAGGAATTTTCAGAGGGACTTTCTTTAATGACTGTCAGCCAAAAGAGTGGCTCTCGCTCTCCAACCTTCCACCAAGATGTCGCCTGACCAGCTGCTTCTGTTCAACATAGTGTGGTGTGAACTACTTCCATAAGTCATGTGATAGGCTTGGTTTAAAATGGTCTAATACCAAAAATCCACAAAGGCAAAACAACAAAAACAACAACAGCTATCCCTACTCAGTGTCGGTCATTGTACACAGTTTAAGAACTTTAAGTTAAATGAAACAAGACCTGGTTACCACTCAATAGATTCCTCCCACTGCTTTTTCCACCTTATTATTTTATTCTTAGATCATTTCATAGATGCATCCCATGTGCTTTGCCACGTTCACCTCCATTTCCTCTGCTCCAATTCTTCCTCTTTACCCTTTTTAACTTCATAGGTCCTATTGCTTATTAACCCACTAAGTCCACTTAGTGCTGGAGTTATATGCCTGTGTACATGACCATCTGCAGGGGAATGGGGAGCCTCTTAAGGGATGAGTCATTTGAAAACCTGACTCCTCCTCTCCCAGAAAACATCGACTTTCAACAGTTCCTTGGGTAGAGGTAAGACTTCTTGACGACCTGCACCCTCCATGCTGGGATTTTATCTGGCTTGATCTTGCACAGATCCTGTGCATGTTGTCACAAGCTCTGTAAGTTCACATGTACAGATGCCCTACTACATCCTAAAAAACGGTTGATCCAAACCATCTGTTCTAGTTAAAACATCGAGACAGCTGCCTTTAAACTTAAGGTGTACGGAGTGTTTTCAGAGATAAGGTCTGTCACTAAATCTGGAGTTCACGTTTTTTGGTCAGTGACTTCTTGGTATCAACCTATCTCTGTTCTTCATTACTAAATTTGCAAATGTATATCTCCATGCCTGTATTTGATGTGGGTTCTGGGAATCCAAACTCAGATTGCATAGCAACCAATTTTGCCCAATGTGTCATCTTAATATCTTCAATAAACACTTGCATAAGATTTGCACACAGAAGTTCTCACAGACCCAACCTATTGATAAAAGAAAGTGAGACAAACTTCTTAAGGGTAGATTTGGGATTGTTGGAAGAGGAGCTTAGAAGTAAACATGCTTCTCAGAATATGGTCATCTACTCAACACTTCCCACTGTGGGCCTTTGCGTGCTATGCCTCTCTATTCCTTTTCAAAGAATTTCTCCGTCCTATCGTAAGGAAGGCCCTGACATCACCCTTTGACATTTGACATCCTTTAATGGCAAATACTTTTTCACCTCATAGTCAACGAGGACTTTAAAATAACATTGCAAATGTAGTAACATCTCTAAGATATGCAGTGTTCACTGTTACCAGGTCAGTACGGTTCCCATTCTTTTTTGCCCTCGGGTGTCTCTTGGACAAACTGCTAGAAAAATGGCTATTGACTAGGATACAGAGGGCAGCAGAGGATGTGCCATCTGCCTAATGAGAATTCTCTGCATCGATAAAGACTGTTAAACAAGATAGGAACAAAGTGGGTGCTTCTCGTGGCCAGGTGCCTGATTACAGTCTTTATGCAAATGAATCTATTTAATACTTAACGCTTATCAGCTTATCACCGCTGTAGATTCCGTACTGTCATTACCAGGATGGGGGACTTGCTCCAGAGTAGTCAGAGGATTTAGTCTCATTTTAATGAGCTGGACTTATAGCTCTGCACAGAGGTGTCTTGTGAAGAGAGTGGGGAATTCTGGGTAGAGTCTGTTGGAGACAAGGTCAGGCCACCTTGAGTCCAACTTGTTAGAATGAGGAGCCTGTGTTTTTCACGGCAGAGGCTGCTGTGCCCTTAAAAGTTTAGACACATTTGCTTCTCGTGAAGCTCTAGGCAAGCCATTTAATAGGATGGAACATTGTCTGTGGATCCATTCTCATTAGACAATGCTCTTTTATTTCCACTGAACTTCAGAGTGAGCTCACAGAGCCAGACTCACAGGGCTGAGACAAGATGACCGCTGAGGCTTTACCTCTTACTGGGGGTTTTAAAACATTGCAGAGTATTAGCAGGCTTAAAACATCCTTTCTTCAAAATAAACCTTACAACAGTCTTCTTGCTTTAGAGGCTTAATGCCAGTAATCTATCAAGTGAATCTATTCATATTTGTTAAAGATAAGTTTGAGGGTCATTCAGTGTAGCTTGTTCAGATGTACTTCTTATCTTTATCTTCTCTGGGGTGCTTTTATGCTTTAACCAGCTACAGTTTCTACCTATGGAGAATAGGTAGTTGGTTATTGTCTGAAAGATGTAAGGCATCAATCTTATTGCTGGTGGCTTTGGAGGTTTTGTAGTGCAAGTGATGTCCCCAAGACTCAAAGTCACAGATTCAATGGCAAACCTGGATGGTAGGGGGCACATGTAAGTGTTTCCTGTTGGATTGCTGTACATGAAACATTTTTAAAAGACTGAGTTTGAGGTGAGAAGTAAGAGGTAAATCTGACCCAAAACAGAGTGGGCATGCATGCTTAAAATTCTCAAATAATTAATGAAAAATCCCCACTGCATCAAAAATCCAAAGAAGTCACTGATCCATAGTAACCTGGGTGTGTACACTGTATAAGAAGACTTGAAAATCTCAGTGTTTCCAGCTGTCTCTTATGCCTGGTGGTTCTGGCACAACCCAAGAGATCTTTAGGATCTCCAAGATCTCTAAGATCTTCAAGATCTCTCGGGTAGTTGTTTTAGATGAGGACTCCAGTGGGGGACATCTTTGTTTAGGATGGATGTCCCCAGTGGGTCATATGATGTGTCTGAGTTGAGTTGCACTGGGGAGCAGTCACATTAAGCTGTCAGTAGAACACTTCTCTGTTATCCCTTTGAGTCTTAGCTTTCTGACATTAAGGAAGTTTAAACCCTTGAGAAAATACCCGTTGATTGCTTGTTTCAGGGTTATTTAAGCTGCAAGGTTCACCTGGTTCTCTCTGCAAAGTCACTTCTGTTATATTCTCTCTGTGAACCAAGTCAGTAAATATAGTACACATTAAAGACAGAGAGGTATTTCACCACTTGTAAACTTGTAGACAACTGTACTTTATGTTCTAGCTTATACAACTATAATATCCCAGCATCCTTTGTGAAAGCCCATGGAGAATGTTAAAGCATTTCCCTTGGGGGAGGAGGTGATCTAGATGTCTGGATCTTCCAGGAAAATAACTTCAGGACATTTAGATTGTTTAAAATTATTATGCGATGTAGTCTTTTTCTTTGCCATCTCAGGCTACTGACTGAGGCAGAGAAGGCTGTGGAGTCTTGGTTTACAATGAACTTTTGCTTCAGAATAGATTTAGAATTATAGGTACCTGGTGACAGATTAGAAAGTTCCCTAGTGTCCTGAATCCACTTCCTAGAATCATCACAAAAGAGTAAAGGTCACTTGCTACAATTAGTCAATAATCTTTATTACTTATTTTGCCATTTTTAATTATGTGTGCCTCTATGTGGGTATATGAATGTGAGCAGAGACGCACTCAGAGGCAAAACAGTGTACTGGATCCTTTGGATACCTGGAAGTTACTATGGGTGCTGGAAATGGAACTTGGGTCCCCTGGAAGAACAGCAAGCACTCTTAACTGCTGATGCATCTCTTCGGTCATATGAATAATATTGACAAAATATGGCCAACCTTTGTTATTCTTGCCTTCTTTGAATGTTTGGAACAAACATTAGGCAAACATAGGAACAAACATGTTCACTATATTTGCCTAATGTCCATGCTTCTAAGATTCCCATCTAGGTCCTTACAGTATAGATTTATTCAACCTGTCCAGGATTTTCCATGCTTCTTTTTTTTTTTTTAAATAACTCCAACATTGCAATGGGGTATTTATGAAACATAGTGTTCAAAGGACCTTAGAATATATCTCGAATGGAAATAACATGGTACTTCCTTCATGACTAGAATGGGAAGATGGTCTCCCAGGAGGACACAGCAGAGGCAGAGGCCCTTTGACCACACCATGTCTGGAGTGCCCACTTGTCACTGTTGGGACTGAGCATCAGAACCCAGGCACTATTTGTCAGGTTCTCTTTTTCAGTGCTGTCTTTTCTTCCCCCTGTCTGAGTATGTTCTACAGAAGGATCTCATTCTGTGTATTTCCATCCCTAGGTTTCAACTCCTAGGGGGAAATTAATTTGGGCAGTTTAGCCCAAAGAACCTCCACACTTCCCCTTGGACATTTATTTATTCAATCATTTTCTATTACTATATACCTTCTATTATTTTTGTATATTTGATGATGATTCTATATGGACATATTAATTCTGTTGCTGAAATTTCCCAGTGTATCCACCGAGCATGCTCTCAAATGGCCCTAGACCCTTTGGCTTATTCTGCCAAGCATAGTTGGATGGTTGGTTTTATAACTCAAGCACTCCCTTGCTGTCTGGTACTACAGTACTGTCCAGGATGACTTTGTATGTTTCCTGTTCAACTGTCTGCCTTTCTAAAACTCCTCAACTCTATTTTTAGAGGATCAAAGTAGGAGAAGTCTTCTGAGCAGGGGTGTGCACACTGCTGCAGGAGCCTTGCTGATTCTAGGACAGCAGATAGAGGCAGAGTACAGCTGTGTACATACCTACTTGTAAAAATGCTCATCCCTAGCTGGGCAGTGGTGGTGCATGCCTTTAATCCCAACACTTGGGAAGCAGAGGCAGGCAGATTTCTGAGTTTGAGGCTAGCCTGGTCTACAGAGTGAGTTCCAGGACAGCCAGGGCTACACAGAGAAACCCTGTCTTGAAAAAAAAAAGATGTTCATCCCTATCTATACAGAGATAGAGATGAAGATGGAGATGGAGGTGGAGAGGTGGAGGTAGAGAGGTAGAGGTGGAGGTGGAGATAAAGAAGTAGATTCCCCCATATGTTTAGTAGCTAACAAAGTGTTCAGCTCAGAATTTAAACTAAGCCTGTACAGATCAATCTGGTTTCTTCCATTGTTTGCCTATAACTTCTTAAACCGACCCTAAGAATCCTGGTTCTCTATCTGCCACCCATTTAAATAATCACTCAATTTCCAATGCACACAGAGGTTTCGCAAGCCTCTCTTCCATCTCTGTGGTGCGCAGGTGATTTGACTACTTACGGGAAGGCAGTTTCTTTTGCCTTTCTTCTTAAAGACTCTACTCATCTCCAAAGCTGCTTAGGTCAACACTTCTTCATCCCAGCCTTCCACCAGTTTGTTCGCTCTATATATTTTAATATAGTTAGATTCTTTCATTACAGTCAATATTCTACCCCGAGGTTCCCATGAGCCCATAAATGTTTCAAATTTCATAGCCTAAGGTTTGTTTTGTGTGCTGTAAGGTGCTTGTATTCACCACTGTAACATCATACAGAACAATTGTGCTTCCTAAAGAGAAAATCTAAGTGTGTTTCACCAGTTCGTTCATGTTCCCCATAATGCACAGCAACTGCTTGTCCAGCCCCCTCGCATTGCTTTGCCTATGTCAGGGTATCATACAAAAGCCATCATACAGTTCACAGATTTTCTTGGTTTATGAAGTTTGGTTTATGACTTGAAAATGAGACTTCAAAAAACAGGAACAGATAAAAAATACATTGAAAATGTTTTCAGGAAAAGTGTTGGAAGAAATAGGTCTTCAAGGACAGTGGCATTCCATCTGATGAAGTATAATGAACATGCGCAGAAGCATCACATGGTAAGCAAAACGAGGCTGGTATTGGAAAAGAGACAGATCAATAGGAAGCCCAGAAATAGACCCACATATGAAGGTGGATTGATTTTTCCAAAGAATCCATGATCATTAGGTGAAGACTATGTAGTCTGTTAAAAAATATGTGGACTATGCCAAAACAAGCCAGTTCTCAAAATTAACTCAAAGTAGATTATAGGTTTGAATATAAAACTCAAATCAAACCACTTTTAAGAGAAAAGAAAGAACAAGAAAGCATGGCCACATTTTCTAGAACGTGAGTTAAGTGCAGATTTCCCAATTTAAAACTCAAAAGCATGACCCACACCATGATTTTAAGATTGGAGAGCATTCACCAGAATTAAAACTTTCTTCTTTTCAGAGGACACACTGATCAATAAAGAGCGAATACAGTAGATATCGGGAGGACTCATGACTAAGAGGACTTTATTCAGAATGCATGAAGGACTCTCCAAACCAAGAGTAAGAAAGAGAGGGAGCATCTCAGCCTGAGACACTCACAAGTGCTTGAATAGACGTCTCACAGAGGGAGATGCAAGGACATTGAGGCCAGAAAGCTGCTCAGTAGTGCCAGTGATCAACACAACACAACACAAATCAAATCCTAGTGAGATGCTCTCCACACCTAGTGCTGCAGGAGAAAAACAAAACAAAGCCAAACCTTGCTTAACTTCCAAGACACTTATGTATTGCTCATAGACATACTCACTGGCAAAGTTACATCTGCTTTGCACATTTCAACAATGTTTCACATGCTAAATATGTCCCTACCTTTGACCCAATCATTCCTTTACTAGGGACTTGTCTATGTGGAATGAAAACATTTGTATACACTTGTTCAGACATACTGACACCTGTGAAAGCCTTATTCGTGTTCTCTAGATGTGCTCACTGTTGTCCTCCTACATGGTGTGGGGAACGGTGGCCCTTCATTACGGCTGCTCAGTAATTGAGAATTCTGAACATGCAGCAAATGCATTATGTCCTGGGTGAAGGGAAAGCATCCAGGCTCACAGGCTGCACAGGATGATCTACTGAAGTGCATTTCCACACAGGAGAGAGCTACAGGAGTGGGAAGTAGACAAGGGCGTGTGTTTGGTGATGAGATGGGTGACAATGAATGAAATCTACAAATGAGCAGTGGAGAACACGGAAGTATGGAGGTGATGGGAACTTTATTTTCTATATCCAACTGTGTGTGAGTTTGCGTGTGTGTAGTTATGTGTGTGTGCATGTGTGTATGTGTGTATATGTTTGTGAGTGTGTGTGGTTGTGTGTGTATGTGTATGCATGTGTGTGTTGGTTTTTTGTGTGATTGTGTGTGGGCTTGTGTGTGGTTTTGTGTCTATGTATGTATGTATGTGTGTATATGTGTGTGAGTATGTGTGGTTGTATGTATATGTGTTTGCATGTGTGTGTGTGTGCTTTTGTGTGATTGTGTGTGTGCATGTGTGTTTTTGTGTGTATGTATGTGTGTATGTGTGAATATGTGTGTGTGATTGTGTATGTGTATATGTTTGTGTGGTTGTGTGTATGTATTGTATGATTGTGTGTGTGGTTGCATGTGTGGTTGTATGTGTGCATGTGTGTGTGGTTGTATGTGTGCTTGTGTGTGTGGTTTTGTGTGTGATTGTGTGTGGTTGTGTGTTTGCTTGTGATTGTGTATATGGTTGTGCATGTGCAGTGTGTTCATGTGTGTGTTTTTGTGTGCATATGTGTGTATGCATGTGTGTGGTTGTGTGTGCATGTGTTTGTATGTTTTTCTGTGTGGTTGTGTATGTTGTGTGTGTATGTATATATATATATATATATATATATATATATATATATATATATATGTGTGTGTGATTATGCGTGTGGTTGTATGAGTGTATGCTTGTGTGTATGTGTATATATGTGTGTGTTATTATGTGTGTGGTTGTATGTGTGTATGCGTGTGTGTGTGTGTGTGTGTGTGTGTGTGTATGGGTGTGTGGTTGTGTATGTGGTTCTGTGTGTGTGTCTGTGTGTTCTTGCAGGCTGAGGCCCAAGGCTCATGTAAGCCATCAGCCTGAATCTCCCTTCCACAGTATTCACTAAGACAGTGTCTCTCAATCAAGCCAAGAGTTTGCCCATATGGATAGATTGATTAGTTAGTTTGCTCTGGGGAATCCCTTCCCTGCTTTCTTAGGCTGTAACTACAGCAAGTCACCATACCCACATGGTATTTATGAGTTTATGGGGATTTGAACTCTGGTGTTTGTGTTTTCAGAACAAATGATATCCTAGTTAGTTTTATTGTTGGTTTGATATAACCTCTATTGTCAGTAATCAGTCAGATGTAAATTAAATTCACACTTAATGCTGCAGGAGGAAAACAAAATAGGAAAAAGAAAATAAAAAACTTGCTTAGCTTCCAAGGTATGGAGTAACTGGACACTTGCTCAGCCTAGAGTCACCCAGGAGGAGGAAATCTTAATGGATTCAGTGTCTAGATCAGATTGGCCTGTAGTCATGTCCAGTGATTGATGATTGACAGTTTATATAAAAGGGCCCAGCTCATGGTGAGCAACACCATCATCCCTGGCCAGGTGAACCTGGGCTGTATAAGAGAGGTAGATGGGCAGGAATCAGACAATAAACCAATGAGCACTACCCTGCATGGCTGCCGCTTCCGACCCTGCTTGAGCATCTGCCCTGATTTTCCTCTGAAGACTGTGATCTGCACATGTACGCCAAATAGACTCTTCCCTCTTCAAGTTTCTTTTGGTCACTGTGTTTGTCATAGCATCAGAAAGCAAGCTAGAATGAGCTTCAACCACCAAGTCATCTCCCCATCCTCTGGGGGAATTTCCCGTGCCATGACAGTATTGGCAGGGTATGGTCAAATATAGAGACCACACTTCACCACACTGCTTCTTTACATAGAGCTAAAACATCATCCGGAACTGGAGAGAAGAGTCAATGGCCAAGAGCATTTGATGCTTTGCATTGGACTAGGGTTGAGTTCCCAGTACCTACGTAGTATCTCATAACCAACTGTACCTCTCTTCCAGCCTATGCAGTCACTGTGACATGGTTCCTGAGATACACACATATAATGAAATAAATAAACATCACAAAAAGCGAAATAAGAAATAGAGTGTCAGGAATGCTTCGTATGAAGTCAACAGGACCTTACAAGATTCTCGTCACCCTCTTCAAGGAAGAGAAGAGGGGGTCCCCCTTACCCACTAGGATGTTATGTACGTAGTTTAGAAGGCGGGCTTTGCTCATGCCTGCATTCTACATGGTGATTCCAAGGAAATAATTTTAAATGGTTCTCCAGCTTCATGTTCCCTAGATTTTCAGTCCTTGTCTTGGGGGGTCCTTCGGGGGGATGGGGTGGGTCTCTTGGGAAAGAGACAGCACATAGATTGGTGGTCCAAGAAGGGTGTTTTGCTAGTTATTTTAAATTCCCTCTACCTTTAATTCCCCATTTAACACTTCACATCAAAAGTCTTTACTTGGTAGGTTTCCATCACTGTGACAATTTCCTAACTTCAGCCTTGAAGTCTGGACTTTCCACTAAGGAGCTCTGCTAATGGCTGTGCACCATAGGATGACACTGAAGTATTTATAGGGGATGCTTGGATCACAGAGGTTATTGTGTCAAAGAGGGCTGTTTGAACATCCAACCTCCTGAAACCACGTACATCTGAAATAAGCAGTCAGTCAGGTGCTAACCCATCTGTCAAATACCATCGGCCCCAAATGGATAGGGGTGAATGTTATCATGGTTTCTTGTGTTCTCATCTGAACTCATCCCTCCCCCTCTCCCATGTTACTAGAAGCTGGTTAAACCCAGAAACTCCATCAGAGACCTAAGGAAGAGACAATACCTTCCTTCCTCCCTTCCTGCTAGGATGTCATATGTATAGGTGCTAGAAGTCAGGGTTTGCATTCTATACGACGAGCTCAAAGAAATAATTTTTTTCTTTATTTAATTGAATATTGTCTTCATTTACATTGCTAATGGTAAAACCTTTCCTGATATTCCCCCTCCCCTAACCCCCAACCCTTCCTCCCTCCCCCTGCCTCCACATATATGCCCCTCTACCCAACACACTCCCCCCTACCCCCTCAGTTTCCCTTTGTTGAGGCCTCTATTAAGCCTTTACCTGACCAAGAACCATTTCTCCCACTGATGCCCAACAAGGCCTTCCTCTGCCACATTTTTGGCTGGAACCATGTGTATCCTTTAGTTGATGGTTCAGTCCCTGGGAGTCTTGGGGGTGTCTGGGTGGCTGAAATCATTGTTCTTCCCATGGGGCTGTAAACCCCTTCCTTCAGCTCCTCTGAACCATCCTCCACCTCCTCCCTTGGGGACCCCCCATGCCCAGTCCAATAGTTGGTTGCTAGCATCTGCCTTTGTATTTGTAAGGCTCTGGCAAGGCCCCTCCAGAGACAACCATGGCATGCTCCTTTTGGTATACACTTCTTGTCATCCATAAAAGTGTTGGGGTTTAGTGACTGTTTATAGGATGAATCCCCAGGTAGGGCCGTCTCTGGGTGGTCTTTACTTCAGTCTCTGCTCCACACATTGTCTCCTTTATTGCACTTGTGACTGTTTTATTCCCTTTCTTAGAGGAACTAAAGCACCCTCAAGTCCTTCTTTTTCTTGAGCTTCTTGTGCTGGGTGAGTTGTAACTTGTTTATTTTGAGCTTTTGGGCTAACATCCCCTTATGAGTGAGTGCATACCATGTGTGTTGTTTTGTGATTGGGTTGCCTTGCTCAGGATGACACTTTGTAGTTCCATCCATTTGCCTAAGAATTTCATGAATTCATTGTTTTTAATAGCTGAATAGTACTCCATTGTGTATAAATACCATAGTTTCTGTATCCATTCCTTTGTTGAGGGACATCTGGGTTCTTTCCATCTTCTGGCTATTATAAATAAGGCAGCTATGAACATAGTGGAGCATGTATCCTTATTACATGTAGGAACATCTTCTGGGTATATGCCCAGGTGTGGTATAGCTGGGTCCGCAGGTAGTACTATGTCTAATTTTCTAAGGAACCACCAAAGTGATTTCCAGAGTGGTTTTACCAGCTTGCAATCCCACCAACAATGGAGGAGTGTTCCTCTTTCCCCGTATCCTCTCCAGTATCTACTGTCCCCTGAGTTTTTCATCTTAGTCATTCTTATTGGTGTGAGGTGGAATCTCAGTGTTGTTTTGATTTGCATTTCCTTGATAACGACGGATACTGAACATTTCTTTAGGTGCTTTAGAGCCATTCCAGTTTCCTCAGTTGAAAATTCCCTGTTTAGCTCTGTACCCCCATTTTTAATAGAGTTATTTGACTCTCTGAAGACTAACTTCTTGAATTCTTTGTATACATTGGATATTAGCCCTCTATTGGATGTAGAGTTGGTAAAGATCTTTTCCCAATTTGTTTGTTGCCATTTTGTCCTTTTGACTGTGTCCTTTGCCTTACAGAAGCTTTGCAGTTTTATGAGGTTCCATTTGTCAATTCTTGTTCTTAGAGCATAAGCCATAGGAACTTTTCCCCTGTGCCCATGTGTTCAAGATTCATCCCCACTTTCTCCTCTATAAGCTTCAGTGTGTCTGGCTTTATGTGTAGATCCTTGATCCACTTGGACTTGAGCTTTTTACAAGGAGATAAGAATAGGCTGATTTGCATTTTTTTGCATGCAGATCTCCAGTTGATCCAGCACCATTAGTTAAAAATGTGTCTTTTTGCCACTGGATGTTTTTAGCTCCTTTGTCAAATATCAAGTGACCATACGTGTTTGGGTTCTTTTCTGGGTCTTCAATTCTGTTCCATTGATCTTCCTGCCTGTCTGCATACCAATACCAAACAGTTTTTATAACTATTGCACTGTAGTAGATCTTGAGGTCAGGGATGGTGAATCCCCAGAAGATCTTTTATTTGGAGAATAGTTTTTGCTATCCTGTTTTTTTTTTCTTTTCCTGAATGAATTTGAGAATTGCTCTTTCTAGATCTATGAAGAATTGATTTGGGATTTTGATGGGGATTGCATAGAATCTGTAGATTGCTTTTGGCAAGATGGCCATTTTTACTATATTGATCCTGCCAATCCATGAACATGGAAGATCTTTCCACCCTCTGAGACTTTCTTTGATTTCTTTCTTCAGTGGCTTAAAGTTCTTGTCATATAGATTTTTCACTTGTTTCATTAGGGTCACACCTAGGTATGAAATATTATTAGGGACTATTGTGAAGGGTGTCATTTCCATAATTTCTTTCTCCTCTTGTTTATCCCTTGAGTAGAGAAAGGCTACTGATTTGCTTGAGTTAATTTTATATCCAGCCATTTTGCTGAAGTTGTTTATCAGCTTTAGGAGTTCTCTGGTGGAAGTCTTGGGTCGCTTAAGTATACTGTCATATCATCTGCAAATAGTGATGTTTTGACTTCTTCCTTTCCAATTTGTATACCTTTGACCTCCTTTTGCTGCCTATTTGCTCTGCCTAGGACTTTAAGTACTATATTGAATAGATATGGAGAGAGTGGGCAGCCTTGTCTGGTCCCTGATTTTAGTGGGATTGCTTCAAGTTTCTCTCCGTTTAACTTGATGTTGGCTTACAGTATATTGCTTTCACTATGTTTAGGTATGGGTCTTTTATCATGAAGGGTTCCAAAGGAGATCTGACAGTGACACACAGCCTCCCTCTGGATCTTGCTATTCTGGAAGATGATTTGGATGAAAGGGAGAAATGAAGTGATTTGTAGTTGAGAGTTGCTGAATAATAGGTGCATGTCTCCTCAGAGGCATGGCCTAGAAGGCTACTGGAGAGGACAGCTAAAGACAGCAGATGTGGCCTCCAGTCTTGCCTCTATTACTAACCAGCCCTGTGAACCTCATCAGGGTATTTCACTGCATGTACTTGTGTTACCACGTTCAAAGCATTGCTTAGATGTGTTGAGTGAATTATTAGTGAGATTCTGGGTTAACAGCAACACAATCATTTGTTTTCTTATGTCAAGTCCTGACTCCCCTTTCTAATAACACCCTGGTTTTATTTGAGAGGAAACATGTTCCCTTATGATAATAGAGAGGGCAGGTATGTGCAGGTGGTTACCTACTTTTAGAGCAGTCATTTAAAGCTCTTGAAGCTCCCTGTACTCCATGTCCCCTATTTCTACAAATAATCCTCTTTCTACAAATAATCATGGTAGGGAAGTCAAAATAGCATTGGCTTGAAGACACCCGCAGTCAGGAAGAAGAGCATGATGAACGCTGGTATTCTGTTTATGACCATCCTCTTTTTTATGAGTTTAGGACCCAAGCCTACGAAATGGTGCCACTCATTTTCAGTTTGGCTCCACCCACCTCAACTAGCCTAATTACCATAATCCCTTGTGGATTTGCCTTGAGGTTTGTCTCCTAGATGATTCCAGGTCCTGTCCATTTGGCAGTCAACACCTGCCATGATATCTTCCAGGATCTTCCCCTAGTATGGGCTGCAGTACATTATCTTCTTATACATTTCTTATCTTCATTAGCTTTCTTATATTGTTACACATATTTTACAATAATTATGTATGTACAATGTACAATCCCTATTGACTTTTCTTGATTCAGTGTCAGCTCAGCCATGGCCTTAATAGCAGTGGAAGATAAGGCAACTTAATTCACTTGACTTCAGTCTGCCTGTCTGTAAAATGGAATAGCAATAAAGTCTACATTGTAATACATATAAACAGCTTAGCAGCCTGCCTACAATACAGGATTGCTGTGTCCTCAGCAAAGGGGAGGCAGTGGTGGGACCTAACAGACACTTCCAACCCACTATTCGACATGGGGCCACTGGTGCTGAGCCTTCTACCCACAACCAGAAGTGCGACCTGCTTGTTGAAAACATAAACAGCATGCCATTTGTTTTATCTTCTTCCAGAAGTATTTAACTCTGATTCAGACTGTTCTTTAGACGGGTTTGTATTTAATTAAATTTGAAAACGATAGTTTCTTCTTTAAAAGAGATTTCAAATAAAGAGAAAGGGAAGTCACAACAAATAATTACAAATTAATTATTCTTTATATGACAGCTAACTCTTGTAAAAAAGCATTTCTCCACAACCAGCAGGTGAAGCAAATGGAAATAAAAAGTGAATCCAGTAGAGAGAAAATACTGAAGAAGAGAAGCATGTAGAGAACTACATCTTCAGAGAACATATTAGCCACCCCGTCCTCCTTCCCCCTCGTCCTCCCTCCCTCCCTTCTTCTCTTCTCCCCTCCTTCCCATCTGTCCTCCCTCCTTTCCACCTATACTTTCCTGTGTCCTTCTGTCTCTCTCTTTTCTCCCTCCTCTTCCCGTGTATTTCTTTCCCTTCATCCCCTTTCCTCTCTTTCCCTCCCCTCCCTTCCTCTTCTCTCTTTCCCTACCTCTCTCTCCCTCCTTCCTCTCCTTTTTCCTGCCTCTCTCTCCCTCCTTCTTCCTTATCTCCTTCCCTCTCCCTCTCTCTTTCTCTCCCCACCTCTTCCTCTCCCTCCTTCTTTCTTTCCTTCCATGTCATCAAATGTATGAGAAGAAAGTTGCTGATTCCAATGTCATGATGTAGCAAGAACAACCAGGCATGGCTGGTATAGGTCTATGGCCTAAGAACTAGACAGAGCATATGAATCTCTGGACATTTGGATTGGAAGAGGTTAAGAGTATCTTCCATGTTGCAAATAGTCACATTTGACAGACAGCATGACTCACCAGCTGTCCATAATCTGGTCACTATATTTGCTCAGACATTTTTCTCTTTCTCCTGCTCAGAATACTCTGTATTGCCGTCATTGCCTGTATCTGTGTTGTCAAACTCGCCTAATTCACGGCCATTTTTCATATCCCATAGGATAGGTTATGCTGTTCTAACTAATAATATCTCACCATTTGAGTTGCTTAATCCAGGAAAGCCTGAGTTCTTGCTCAGCCTTTCAATCTTAGATGGGAAACTCTCAAGCATGTTTCCTCTCTGAGGAATGAATTATCCCAAAGAAAGACAGTTTGCTCTTACAAGCAAAGGGCGGCATTAGCAAATCACTTTCCATTTCTCCATGGAGAACACACATTTCATTGGTCAGAAGAGCCAGGTACCCTGATTGTACTACAAGAGAAACAGGGGATGAGCTCTTTCTGGGTGCCAAGAGAGAATGAAGAAATGGGTCCCCATTTTTATCCTCTCTCTGTAGGGCTGCTTTGCATCCTTCAACAGTCCACATTTATTCCTGTATTCTCACTGCTGTTCTTTAGTACAGAGAATCAAGTGCATCCTAAGCACAAAGAACCTGCCCAGGAGGCTCTAGTCTAGAAAGGATGCTTTCATTCATGTTCCTTGCAGAGGAACACTCATCACACTTGTTAAAGGATATCTCCTCAGAGGGACTGTCCCAGGTAAAGCCAGTCATCTTACCCTTTAGTATGAAGCAGAGCATTCACCACTCTCCAACCATATTTTTTCTCAGGTTTCATATTTTTATCCTCTGCTACTCCACAGAACAAAACATATAAAACCAAAAATTTATTATTATTTTGTTGTTTTTCTACTGGAACTTCAGCATCAAGCATGATCCTGGACAGAATACATAGTCAATAAATATTCATTAATATTAATGAAGACTGGTAAAATTATTGATAAGAAAACAACAAAATCTGACTTTTCGTTCAATACATGACCCCCAGTGGTATTTATGGTTTAAGACCATCCAGAGAGATATAACCACCCCGCCCCCCCCCCAGATTCCCCCAGTGCTGTTTATGGCTTAAGAGCACCCAGAGAGTACTTGAGATCCCTGTGGGATGGGCCGGCCACACTGCATCATTACATCCATGGTTCCAGAGCTAAGTGTGTGCTGTGATATAGGAATCCTGCTGCAGGTTTACCACTGCAACACCATGAGCTGTGGGTTCCTATTATTACCCCTTAGAGAATGAAGAGCTGATGACTCTGATAGGTTAATCCCTAGTCACGCTGTAAGAGACTCAAATCACAGTACAGTGCTTTGAACTGAAATGATTTAATAGTTCCAAAAATAAACTCCCCTTTTTCCATCCTTAGTTGCCAGGGATTTTCTTCCTATAAGGTAGAATGCTTCCTTCTAATATTCCATTGGTGATATTTCTCATTGGTGTATTTCTTCTGTCTGTGGCTCCTAGTACATGAGAAGAATTCTACATGATAACTGTATCCCCTTACTGTTATCTTACAGAAAATATCTTTTTAACATAGAGTGGGTTGGTCACAGTTTGTTCAAGTATGGTATGAAACTGTATAAGGTTTTCTTTCTGTGACTTGTCCAGTGCAGTAAGTGAGAATACTCCAGTCTTACTGACTGATACGCATGCCAGGTTCCACTTTTGGATCCTGTTTGGGCTCATTTGCCAAATGAGTATTCCTAAGAAGTCCTAGTGAGCATCATCTAAAATCCTAGACTTCACCAGAAGCATCCACTCCCCCATCCTGTGCCGTTTTGCTTAAATGACCTTATACATTCATTGCTATTAAATTTAAAAAAAAATGGAGATTTCGGAGACAGCTCTGTGGTGAAGAGCACTTTCTGTTTTCTATGGGACCAAGGCTCAGTTCACAGCACCACATATTGGCTCACAACTCTCTGTAACTTCAGTTCCAGGAGATCTGAGGCCCCCGTCTGGCTTCTGTGGACCCTGAGTGCATAGTGCTCAGACGTACGTGTAGACAAACACCCCTACACATGAAAAACATTTAAAGAAATCTCAGCACACAGGAGGAGAAAACCAAGGCAGGAGCAACTTCCTCTCTCCGACTCTCAGAAAAGACTAGGCCTCTTACGGTAAAAAGTTTCAACATCACTAGGGAAAAAAAGCATGGAAAATATGCAGCAGTATCCTTGACTTACTACGAGAAAGGGACTTTCAACCTTCTCTTGTATTTGCTAGTATTGGTGACTGTTTTGATTTGGGTTTCCATTGCTGCAAAGAGACATCATGACCAAGGCAACTCTTATAAAGGACATTTAATTGGGGCTGGCTTACAGGTTCAGAGGTTCAGTCCATTATCATCATGACAGGAAGCATGGCAGCATCCAGGCAGCCATGGTACAGGAGGAGTTTAGAGTTCTACATTTTCACCTGAAGGCCACTAGGAGAAGGCTGGCTTCCAGGTAGCTAGGGTGAGGGTTTAAAGCCCACGCCCACAGTGCCATGCCAACTCCAACACCCATTCCAACAAGGCCACACCCATCCCAACAAGGCCATACCTACTCCAACAAGGCCATACCCATTCCAACAAGGTCACACCTATTCCAACAGAGCCACACCTATTCCAACAAGGCCACACCTGCTCCAACAAGGCCACACCTACTCCAACAAGGCCACACCTACTCCAACAAGGCTACACCTCCGGAAAGTGCCACTCCTGAGACCAAGCATATAGAAAGTGCCACAGTGACTATGGGAAGAAATAAGTAAAGGCTTCCATATGCTAGTGACAGCAAAACTGGTTCAATCCTGATTGTGGGTAAACAGGTCTTCTCCTTTGAAAGGCCGTAATATATGTGTTTGCAGTCAGCCTGCAGTTCCATCTCTGCAGCAGCACACTAACAAATCCTCGGACAGAAGTGAACATGAACTCGTTTCCAGGATTCTTGTTGCAGTCTGGGGTGTTTATTGCCAACATCGATAATTTAAATATACAGCACAATAGTACAACTCAATATGTAATTCATTTCCAGGATGCTCGGTGAAGTCATCACAATTTGTTTACTTCCTCTGCCTTTCTGAATTTCCCATAATATTTTTATGTAGTGAGAAAACAGTAGATTCTGGTTTTTATTTTTTGTGAATTCTTGGAGGATTTCATAAAATTTATTTTGATCATATTTATCCCCAACTCCTCCCAGATGCACCACCTTTCTCGACCTACCCAATTTTGTGCCATATACATTGTTAAACCATTGGCTCTGACTTGTGTTGCCTGTACACTCTTGAGTGAGTAGCCTTCTCCAGGAGGATGGCCAATCTACCAGAGACTAGCTGTACCTTCAAAGACAACTGACCGTCTCTCAGCACCTATGAATTGTCAGTGTTTTGCAACTCCATCCTACTTTTAAATGAATGTGATCAAAGTATTCTTTAGAATTGTTTGCTTCAAGGGGAAAATGAAATGTAGTCTTTGCACTGTAAAAAGATAATTTAAGATCTTATCTTGTTAGAAAGATGGAGGGATGAATTTAACAGCCTGTATAATGAAATGTCACTAATGACCTCTTGACTTAACCACAAAGCCCAGATTTAAGGTTTGAAATGAGTTTTTGTACCAGAGTTAAGTTTGTGGGCTCTCTCTGTTTCTCTGTCTCTGTCTCTCTTTGTGTATATGTGTCTGTCTGTCTGTCTGTCTGTCTCTGTCTCTCTCTGTCTTTGTGTGTGTGTCTGTGTCTGTCTCTCTGTGTGTCTCTGTCTCTCTGTCTCTGTGTATGTCTGCCTCTGTCTCTGTGTGTGCATTTCTGTCTCTTGCTGTCTCTCTCTTTCTGTCTCTCTCTCTTTGTGTATATGTGTCTGTGTCTGTCTCTCTGTGTGTCTCTGTCTCTGTCTATCTCTGTCTCTGTCTATCTCTGTCTGTCTCTGTCTGTCTCTATGTGTGTCTGTCTCTGTCTGTGTCTCTGTCTGTGTCTGTCTCTGTCTGTCTCTGTCTCTCTTTGTCTTTCTGTCTCTTTGTCTCTCTGTCTCTCTGTCTCTCTGTCTCTCTCTCTCTCTCTCTGTCTCTCTCTCTCTCTCTCTCTCTGGAGCTCTGTCTTCTTATATATCACATTTCTATCTTAGAATAGTAAGGTAAGTATCAGGAAACAGAATCCCAGCTAGCCACATAGCAGCCTGCTGCCAATCCCTGGCCTCTTACTTTCCCTGGCCCCCATGCTAGAAGTTTTTCAATGGGTCATACTACCATCGCTGTTCTAGATTCTGTTGGGTCACTACCCTAAATGTTTTACTGTCTCTTCTGTATCCTTCACTGGAGTACAAGTCACCTGGTAACAACATGTATGTTTTTCCTCCTTCTCTGACTGTCCAACCTATGCATCCCGTGCAATAACTGTTCAAGAAAGACAGTATGCATATGGGAATTAATGACTGAATCCTGAGCTGAAGTCAAACCAGAAAGCAAGCTGAAGGCAGCCATAAGGAACTGTGCTCAGCTAATGGCTCCAGGAAAGGACCATTAGAGTCCTCCAGTGTCCAGCTGAGAGACAGTGTATACATAGCAGGGAGTCATAGAAAGAGAATACAATGGGAGGCTATGGGCAGAGTAACTGGGGTAGTGTCTCTGCTTCAGAAAATCCTCTGGAGACTGATTAAGATCAAAATGGAACACAAATACACACATTTCAGTGTCCAAATCTGCTAGGAATAGACACTTCCTGCATCCTTTGGGGTCCTGAGGAGCTTTCAGTAGGTGCTAAGCTCTGCAGGCCAGATGGGCACAGCCTGGAAGTTGTCGTGAGCCTTTGGAAATGTACTAAGACCAGGAAGAATTCTGCTAATCTGAATCACCAGGAGGCAGATCTTGCAAATGCATTTCTTTCATGTGGCTTAGAGGCTGGGACTGTCATTTCAAATGAAGTGGGGGAGACCTGGGAGCATTGAATACACTTATGCAAATGCTGATGGGTTTGTGCTCACCAGTGTCCCCACCTTTAATCAAAGAGCTTACCTTGACAATGGAAGAATAAATGGACTGCTAATGAAGAAATTTTCCAATTATTTTTCTTTGTGGAGGACACAAACAATGGAAGGGTTCTAGCCCTGGCAAGATCAATCGCATTCCAAACAAGGCTGATGACTGGCCAGTCTATCTCTCGGCAATTGAATGCTCCTGACTTCCTCCCAGTGGTGTTTTTATGTCTTTCTTCTTCCCTTTTGATATGTGATTGCTGGTCTTGTGGGAAATAAACCATTCCACCCCTCAGCTGGCTCAGTCCCTAACTGCCTAGGTGTACCTAGCAGATTAAGGAACTCAGCGAACTCAGCGTTCCCTTTTTCATGGGAACCTATCTTACTGGGGAGAGCTTTAGTCTCAGAGCTTTAATAGCATGATGATTAGGAGATTTTTCCCTTCAGCCAGTCTTCTGACTGAATAGAGGAAAAACTCAGGAAATATGTTTAAACTAACCACTATTCCAAAGTGTGTCCAAAGAGTGTGTACAAATATTACCCAGTGCTGCACAGATTATTTATATCAAAGCAGCTGTGTGCCAGTGATTGATACGGGAAGGACCAACCCATGTGGATGGTGCCTCTACCGGGCCAGAGGCCTGATGTCTTACAGAACTGGATTCTGTGAGAAAAAGCAAGCCATGGGAAGCCAGCCAGTAAGTAGCACCCCTCCATGGCCTCTGCATCAAATCCTGCCTCCAGGGGAGGGGGGGAGGGAGGTGTCTCTGCCCTGCTTGAGTTTCTGTCTGGATGTTCCTTTGACTGCAAACTGTGATGTGGGAGCTAAAATCAAATTAACCCTTTGCTCTTTGTGTTTGGTTGTCTGTGGTGTTTCATCAGAGCAATAGCAACCTGGACCAAGTAACCTGTCATTCCTTGCCATCCTGAGGTGAGCTGGAAGGGGAAGGGAGCAATGTCTCCTGTTTACTAGTCCCCACACTGGTCTTAAGCCTCTGTATATGCTATATACATATGGTAGGTATATGATGGCCTGGTCTGGATAATATAAACAGTGTTCTTTTACATTTTTTTTCATTTATTTTATGTGTATGTGTGTGTGTATGTGTATGTGTGTGCATGTCTGTGTGTGTGTATATATGTATGTATGTGGTTATGTATATGTATGTGTATGTGTGTTTGTGTGTGTATATGTGTGTGTATGTGTGTGCATGTCTGTGTGTGTATGTGTATATATGGTTATGTATATGTATGTGTATGTGTATATATGTATGTATGTGTGTGTTTGTATCTGTATATGTGTGTGTTTGTATGTATATGTGTGTGTATGTGTGTATATGTGTGTGCATGTGTGTGTATGTGTATGTATGTATGTATATATGTGTGTGTGTGTGTGTGCGCGCGTGTGTTAGGGTGGCACAGGATATGCACATTGCAAAGTATACAAGTTGGAGGTCAAAGGATTTCTCCTTTCATCATGTGGGGCCTGGGGGTCAATCTCAGAGCATAAGCCTTGGAGACAAGCACCTTTGCCTGCTTATCTATGTCACTGGCCTTTAAAGACACCAAGTCTAAAATTTAGGAGTAAGTTGTGTGATTCCTTACTTAAATACATTGGGTGTTTCATATGTTCCCCTATAGAAGGGGCATTGTCAGGTGAATTCTGGTTGCATCTGATGTTTCTTCTTTGGAATAGAACTTAAGTCTCCCCTCCTACCAATCCCCCTTTCAAACACATACATGCTACAACATCAATTGTGCCTCTCAAGAACAATTTCCAAGGAAAGGCCAGTTTTCTTTGTTTAAACTAATATCCAAAAGTATATTGCTTATTGTAAGGACAACTGGAGGCTGGAAAAAAGTTCAACTTCTAGATGTTATGAGTATAAAGAAAGGAGTTGACATCCAAGAGAAAACTACCCAGCCATTTACCAAGATCTAGAATATGCCCATGCCCATAATGCTAATTTTACTTTCCAAACTGGAGGCATGCAGGGGTGCGGGCACCTTGCACATCTTCGTTTGGAGACTTGGGAGCCAACAGAACATGGACTTTCGAGAGAGAGGGCTTTGTGAAGTAGGTACTCCAATCCATCGCCAAGGGGAAGGTCTCTGACCTCTTAGGGATTATTATTCAGAAAATAATTCTAAATGTCTAGGAGGCTGGAGAGGTGGTTCAGCAGTTGAGCCTTTGCTCTTGCAGGTGATGGGGGAGGGGGAGTTGTTCTCAGCGGTCACATGGTGACTCAGACATCTATAGCTCTAGTTTCCAGAAGATCAGATTCTCTCTTCTGGTCTCTTCATAAATGTGATGAGCAGTCCTACATGGAAGCAAACACTCAGACAGCTAAAATGAATATAAACACATCTTTTTAAAAACCTTGTTTAGCTTCAAGGCAGAACACTGTGCTTTCACAATTATGACCATTAACCAAAAGATGTACCTTGTACACATCTTGACCTTATCTGTAAAGGAAAGAAACTTTATTAGATTTTTAAGGGTATTAGGACTCTAATACAACTCAAGAGAGAAAGATGTTTTAAGTAAATGCTTAATTTGCTAATAGAAAACAAGAGACTCAGGCGAAATTATTCTAGATTATTCCAATTTGCCTGCTGAATGCCATGGTAAATGAAATGTAATTCTGATGAAAGGCTCTGGCTGTTTAAACTCACTCTGAGGCTGCCTTGCCTCCCAGCTGTCAAAAGCAGTGGGTAGCAGTTTGCTGTAAGATGCTAGTGGCCACAGCCCTCTGCTCCAGAGCAGGTGCTGACAACACAGTGGGAGCCTTTGAGTCTCAGATCAGCCCCAACCCTCAGCTCCCATGATGCAGAGATTAATGTCTTTCCGGGTTGATTTTCTGAATTAGTGTTGCCTCTCTATCACTAATTACTGAGAACTTATCGCTACTTTCTTGTTTCTGACATTAAGCACCCTCGTGGATTTACCTTCCACATGGTCCCTTCTATGTCCCTTTGAGCCATGAATCGGAGTTCAGTTCCAATGTTGGTGTTGAGGGATTTCTGCCAAGTTTGTCAGATCATGAGAGTTCTCAGACAGGGCTCCAAGTCAGCTGAGAAAGCCCTGTGGGAACTTTATCTATTGGGAACTCTCCTCTAGGTATCCCTGGTTCCTGATTTCTTTGGCTAGGAACTGACCTTCAAGGTAAACGATATAACATGTGTTTAAAGAGAGCACAGGACTCTGTCCTTGCAGCACTCTGAAATGATTGAAGCAGGCATGTTGCTGAAAAACCTATTTATAAAATAGGCCGTGATCACTGGTTTTAAGGTTTTAACCTGGATGGGAAGGCAATCTGCCCATGGTATCTGACACTGTTGATTATCGGGGTTGATTTGCGTGTGGACCCAGACCAACCAAACCAAGACTTAATCAGAGACCCTGATGAGAAGACAGAGGGAACTTTAGTTCTGGATCCTTGTCCAGGAGTGGACTTGGCAAGGTCAGGCTAGGGCTGGAGCCAGTGTCTCAGAGAAGTCAAGGTTGCAGCTTCTAAGGACTTGACTATTCTTCCTGAGCTGTGGTTATTAACCCTTAGGTATGTGTATCTGAGGCATCCTGTGTTTTTTGTGCCAACACTGTCTGACTTAACTCTCTGCTGACTTTGGCCATTTTCCCTGCACTGCAAATAGTACTTAAGATGCTGTAATTCTTGGTTGTGAGGACCTTCGGAAGAGCAGTCAGTGCTCTTAACCGCTGAGCCATCTCTCCAGCCCGATGCTTAATTCTTAATAAACTTATTTGGCAGATGATAACACTTGTGGAAGACTTCCCAACCCTAGCCTTCTATCTTCTTTATCTTCTTTCTTCTCTACTTTTCTCACCTTATGGCATTTCCCCATCAGGACCCTGTCACTGAAAGAGGACCTGCTGGTCCAAGTCTGATTTAGCTGATCTTGCTGCCTAGGTGAGATTTCCCCTCCCCTCTTCATGGCTCTATTTACATGCCTCCCCCTCCCCCAAAGCTGCAAAGCTAGTTAAAGAAGATGCCCTTTCCCGATAAAGAAGGATCAATGCTTGGCCAAGGGTAGATGATAGCTATGCTCTCTGCTGTAATCTCCAAGCAAACTCTCATAAGATTCTAATCTATTTTTTAAAGAATAAAAGACAGTTCGTGGCTATTACCCCTCCCATCTCCTTCTGTAGCACTGAGAACTTGATGCATCCATAGCCTCGTGTGCAAGCTGTGAAAGTGGTCTTCCCAAAGAATTAATAAACATATTATGTTAGGAGAAAAGTGATCTGCTACTAAGGTCCACCATTAGCCCTCTTTAGATTTTCATAAAATTCGAGACAGGGTCTTACGGAATTTCTCCAGTCGGTCTTGATTTCGCTTTGAAGCATTGACTGAGTTTGATTTTGTGATCCTCTAGCCTCAGCCTCCAGAATAGCTGGAGTTACAGGCTGGTGTCAGCACAAGCGCTGTATTCGTGGATTCTAAAAGAAGTCTATGAACCCCGAACCATATGCTGTGAGAGATTGATTAATCTTATCCTCACAGAAAATCCTTTAAAAGGGAGAGATAAATACCTGTACGGGTTCAGGTGGTACCGGAGCTGACGAGAACCATGGGACTCTGTGCTATGTGTTTATGCATTCTGGGCAGCAAAAGGAAGGAAGGAATGGCAAGCCAGTCCATGCCACCCGGCTCGGTGTGATGGAGGCTTTGCCAGTATGAGCCAGGCTGGAGAGGTGCTAATCCCCATGGTGTCTCTGCACTGTGGAAATGAATGCACTGCATGGTGCCTATGGATCCGGGATTGCCGATGCTATCATCCTTGTAGGTAGACGGTAGACGGTGTCCTACAGGGAAGAGTGAATAGATGTATGTGTTAAAGTTAACATTACAGGATTGTGGTGGGTACTCTAGGGGGAGGCTGAACATATAACTTAAGGCCCAGAGTCAGTCCAAGTCAGCTGATATTGCTACTCGGGCCTGTGGGTGCAAGCTTCCCATACAAGCAGTGAGGGGATCTGGTAGAGACAGAATCTCCTGAGGATTGACTCATGCCCCTCCCATTCACAGGAAGGGACAGAAGCCTTACTGACTGGTTTACATGGTAAGTACAAGTCTATATGCACTCATTGATGAAACTAAGCTGGGAAGGCCCAGCATGAGCCTCAGGGAGCTGGAATAGAGATGAAATGAAGAGAAGGAGAAGATAGAGCAGTAGCAACCACACATTAAACACACATACATACACACACATATACACACATACACATACATATAAGACACATACATACACATACACATAGACACATACATACACACATACATACACATAGACCCATACATACACATATACATACACACATAATACAGACACACACATACATACATACACACATACACATATATACGCACATATACACATGCATGTACATACATATACACATACATACATACATATACATATGCATACATACACACACATCATACACGCACACTCACACACTCATATTATTTATATTCAGATTCAGATTATTACAATTCAGATACATTATGTCAGGGAGAGAATGAAAGAGAGAGGGGGTGAGAAAGAGCGAGATGAGGAGGAGAAAATTTGTTCCTAGACCTACCCTGATGAAACATGCATGAAGGCTTTACTTTGAGAACATAATCTGAAATCTAGAGCAGATGTTTAAGGGGTCAGGGGTCTAAAGATTATATCTCATCTCTTGTCCCTTAGCTGCAGTGAGGCTGGGATGCAGTCCAGGACCTAGTCGCCCAAGGAGATGTCCTGGCATGATGGTTGCTAGCCACCAAGGTCCTCTATGACTACCTCGGGTGAACCTGAAGAGTCATCAGGTACCCAGATGTTGAAGGACAGTTGGATTTACCTCAGTTGAAATGATTTCTGTTTTCCAAGGTTGTTCTCCATTCTGAGCTCTTCATGGGTCTCTTAGGTCCTTCTTGGTGTCTGCACGACAGCTCCTTGTGTCTTATTTATTCAATTTCCTGTCCTGTCTTCTCTTAGAACACATAGCACATGCTTTCCTACATGAAAATCTCCATCTCAGGGTCTGTCTGCCTGGGAAGGCACAGGCACAGTGACCCAGTGGGCTGGAAAGCGCTTTGTGAGCAGCTGTTCACTCTAGACTGTAAATGATCATGTTTCTAAGCCAAGTGTGCTTCACTCTCTTCTCATCCACCTGAGAAACCTGGCACAAAGGCGCCAACAGCTGTCAGGAATTCTCCAGGCTTCCCTGGCTTAGGAGACTCTTCATAGGGCAAGTACAAGCCAAGTCATGGCTATCTTTTAAAGTCTAGAAAGGAAAGCATATTCATCATTTTTGTATCATAACAGTTCTTGTGGGGATTCCGTCTCAAATGTCCCCTGGTCTCTCCTGATACTGGAGAGAAGTACTGAGCTCCTCTGGTTTTTCTTGGTGATTATCTGACTACTTATGTCTTGCTAATCATCCCTTTTGTACAGTACAACACCTAAAGCTTCCTTTCTTTTATGGTTTTAGTAGGAAAAACACAATATAGAGCTAAATGAAACGAGGAGGCATATCATTTACACTTTCATGTTAGATGAGCTAACATTCAGTTCCACCAAGTTTTACAAAGAATGTTTCTAAAAACATGCCTTTGTTAAGAACAGGGAGAAGAGATTCACTTACTATACTGAAAGCCTCGGTTCTTACATGTATATTTAAATAAATATCCATCAATTCTTTGAGAATTTCATTCATTGTATTTTGGTCATATTCACCCTACCCCTTCTCTCAGTACCCCACACCTACCCCGTTACTATCCCCCCAACTTCATTCCCTTTTATTTTTCATCTTTGCTGTTCATGGAATATTTTTAAACTGGGCCACAAAACACAAGGTTTCTATGCCCTGTTCTCTAGAGGATCATTACTTGAATTCTACATCTGCAAATGAAGACGATGACCTTCCTCATACAGAGGATGTATGGAATAAACTTTCAATGACATCAAACTATCCACAAAGTGTCCCAGAATATGTACATAATGTCTACTGAATAAACGAATTCTCTGGGTGCCATCTCAGAGCAGTCAGCTGCCCTATGTGATGCAGATATGCAAAAGCCAATAATGGCTAACACGTTGGGTCTTAGGTTTAGTGTCTACTAATATCCAAACTATAAATTCAAGTAGCCACAGATCCTGAAGGACGTGAGGACATAGTAAATGAAGAGCAACAATATGTGTCAGGATTTTTATAAACAATAGGGCAGCAGTTCTCAACCTGTGGGTAGCAACCTTCTTGTGAGTCGGACAATCCTTTCCCAGGGGTTGCCTGTGACCATCAGAAAACACAGACATTTACATTATGATTCATATCAGTAGCAAAATTATAGTTATGAGGTAGCAACAAAAATAATTTTATAGTTGGGGTCATAGAACAGGAGGGACTATATTAAAGGGTTGTGGCATTAGAAAGGTTGAGAACTACTATAATAGAGTATGGTTAATATTTAGTTCTTAATCAATAGACTGTCATATTGACATAAAATCAATACAGGATCAATCATAAGATCAGGACAACTGGTGATCAGCCTATCTATTTATTTTTCTATACTTCTCTTCTTAAGTGTATTCCAAATATGTGTATTTTTCTTAGATTCAGAACTCTTACAAGTATAGGTATATCAAATCCATGATTAGAAGCCACACCTTTAGTGTTGTTTAAAGCTGTTTTTGACTCTGGTTTTCAGGCAGGATGATCCTGAACTTGTGATCTTCACACTGCTGTCTCCTACATCTGGACTTTCAGTGTGGGACACCTTGCACAGTTTTTTTGTGGTGCTGGGGATCAACCCTAGGGCTCTGTGAATTCTTTGTAATAATTACAAACCGAGATACATTCCCAGGTCCCTCAAAACCTATTAGCATCCATGTCAATGTCCAATCTATTCCCTTTAGCTCAATAACAGTTACTTCAACAACAGCTGGACTTCTTATTAAACATTTAGCCTTAATCAGGCTCTTGGCTGAACCTGTCCCCCAAGAAGCATATTTAACTCTCTGCTTGTGCCTTCTATCTTCCGGGTCCTTCTTCTTCCAGTGACTGAGGATCTAAGTTTGTTTTTCTGCCTGATCGCCAGTAATTCCCTCCTTCAGAACTTTCTGAAGCCCGATTCTGACTCTAACTTCTCTCTTTCCACGTGTGTCCCCATTTTCTGTTCCCCTAGGTCATCTTCAAGGTAAGCAGCTAAACTTATGTTTGATTTTTTTCTTAATTGAACTTTTCTTCCTATAAACTGCCCTTGCTATAGATTTCCAAGGTTCATGACCATCATGTAGTTTGGACCCTCTCTCCTTCCCATATCCTGTTCAGACTGCCTCCTCCTGCTTGGCCATCGAGGAGGCAGGATCCAGGTGGGTTTCTCTCCTTTCAAGGTCTTAGGGAAAGTGTATCTACTTGATGGCTATAGTCCAGGAGTTACACAACAGTTCTGCTCATAGTCAGAGCGCATAGCAACGTTTAGATGCGTGAGGACCTGGAGGGATGAAAGCCACAGCTGCTCCTGTCAGCCTCTTTCAATATATCATAAAAAATCCCTTTGCAGGGTCAGACTCTCACCTACAGTGAATGGGATTTTCTAGGTCAAAGGAAGTCACAGTGATAACCGATTTTCTTTGTTTTGACAATGCTACTTGAAATAGTCTAGAGTTCTATGTCTAGGAGAGAGAAGAGGAGAGAAACAAAAATCTCAAAGAATTCGTCTTTGATACATGGTAATTCTGAATTTCTTTTTTTTTAATTTTTTAAAAAGATTTATTTATTATATCTGAGTACACTGTAGCTGTCTTCAGACACTCCAGAAGAGGACGTCAGATCTTGTTACGAATGTCTTGTGAACTACCATGTAGTTGCTGGGATTTGAACTCAGGAACTTCAGAAGAGCAGTCAGTGCTCTTAACCACTGAGTCATTATCTCTCCAGCCCCCTGAATTTCAATTTTTAATTTTTTTTGTAGAAGGCTTTATTTTTTCATACTTTTGGATATTTTATTTTATTTTCTTTCAGTAGACCAGATTGGCCTTAAACTCAGAGATCTACCTGCCTCTGCCGCCCAAGTGCTGGGATTAAAGGTGTGAGCCACTCCCCTAGGCAGAAGGCCTTAGGTTGTTGTTGATTTTTGTTTGTTTGTTTTACTATATTTATCGGACTGGAAACCTGATCCTTGTTGTGAAATGCATCCCATAGCTAGCATTAGTTGAATATCTGATCTGTGAGGCATTTATTGCTTTCTTACTTATATGATAGTATATAAGATGAGCTGTGAGACTAGCAGGTGGTAAAGGTCAAACTCATTCAAGAGAGTAATAGTGAGAAAATATCATTCTGGAGTAAGCAACTGGAATGAGCCCTAGATCAAAGACAAAATGGTCCACACTGTCTCTGCCATCATGGGACAGGAAGCACCATCTCACTGGGACGCTCATTCGTACTGAACGCTCCTCATACAAAGATCTTCAAAGGATTGTGGATCTCCACCACAAGATATTGTTTCTGTAGTCATCTTTTATAACATGTACCATGCAATATATAGTTTATTGTTGCTTTATTTACTCCTTATGTATCTATTTATTTATTCTGTATTGACTTCAGCCCCCGCATTCCAATGCAGACTTTGTTGGGCTGTATTCTTTGCTATTGTTTGTACAATTGGGAATTTGTATTATTGGAAACAATGTCTGGGACAGAGTTGGTGCTCAGTAAATATTTATTAGCTGCATAAGTGAAGTATGGAAATAAATTTTGTCCTTTTGATCTTGTCTGCACACCCTTCTGGAACATTGCACTGGATTCACAGCATCCTTCTGGGACACTCTACTAGATTCACAGCATCCTTCTGGGACACTCCACTGGATTCACAGCATCCTTCTGGGACACTCCACTGGATTCACAGCATCCTTCTGGGACACTCCACTGGATTCACAGCATCCTTCTGGGACACTCCACTGGATTCACAGCATCCTTCTGGGACACTCTACTAGATTCACAGCATCCTTCTGGGACACTCCACTGGATTCACAGCATCCTTCTGGGACACTCCACTGGATTCACAACATCCTTCTGGGACACTGCACTGGATTCACAGCATCCTTCTGGGACACTCCACTGGATTCACAGCATCCTTCTGGGACACTCCACTGGATTCACAGCATCCTTCTGGGATACTCTCCTGGATTCATAGCATCCTTCTGGAACACTCCACTGGATTCACAGCATCCTTCTGGAACACTGCACTGGATTCACAGCATCCTTCTGGGACACTCCACTGGATTCACAGCATCCTTCTGGGACACTCTACTGGATTCACAGCATCCTTCTGGGACACTCCCCTGGATTCACAGCATCCTTCTGGGACACTCCACTGGATTCACAGCATCCTTCTGGGACACTCCCCTGGATTCACAGCATCCTTCTGGGACACTCCACTGGATTCACAGCATCCTTCTGGGACACTCCACTGGATTCACAGCATCCTTCTGGGACACTGCACTGGATTCACAGCATCCTTCTGAGACACTCCACTGGATTCACAGCATCCTTCTGGGACACTCCACTGGATTCACAGCATCCTTCTGGGACACTGCACTGGATTCACAACTCCTTTTGTGTTCAGAAGAGACGTAGTACATTATCTTTAGGTTTTTGCAATCCGTGATAGCTTGTGTATTGTTTGTGATATGTATAGTTATTGTGGTATAATTCAGTAGTTACCAAATGCTGAGAACCCAAAATATAGGTTGATATATCATTAGCCTAAAGCCCTACTCTACATTTTGTGAGATGTGGAAACCAGACCTGCCTCTACAACTCCAGTTTGTTATTTTCCACTCTGTGATGATAGACTAGGTTTACTAAATTTCCAATCTATCACAGAATAATATCTTTTAGAGAGTAAAACAAAAATAAATTATCAGTAAAATTAAAAAATTGAAAAGGCACAGGCAATATGAATTGCATTTAGTTTGTACCGCATTCAATGGAATTGTGCAAGTGATATAAATATCCCCATGTGCTTATGCTCGTGTTCTGCAGTCCCAGTGTTAGGAAATGGAACACAGAACTGAGAGACTAGCAGGGCAGAGGAAGAGTTGTGCTTGAGGCAGCACAGCCCTGGGCTGCAGCACCTCTGCAGGCCTTCTCTGTATGGAATCTTGACACGAACCTGCAAATTCTACATACATGAACCCTCTGCCATTTCTCCGCAGCCACGCTCCTAGCTATATGTCATAAACCACACTGCATGGCCTTACCCTAGCATGGGTGAAAATCTTACTAATAATAAAAGATAAACTTCAAGGAACAACCTTATAAAAATATCCAGCCCCAAGATAACTATTATCACACTTGTATGGCCATTCTGGAAAAACCCATCACCAACTGTGTGTGTGTGTGTGTGTGTGTGTGTGTGTGTACCTGCTAACCCTAAGCACAGTAAGAAGCTGGGGCTGTACCCATCTTCTTAGTCAAGCTTTTCACAGAGACAACTCACACCTCGCAGCAGAAACAGCAGCAATTTTCCTTGTCAGATTTATGAC
Organism: Apodemus sylvaticus; assembly: GCF_947179515.1. Classification (NCBI taxonomy): domain Eukaryota; kingdom Metazoa; phylum Chordata; class Mammalia; order Rodentia; family Muridae; genus Apodemus; species Apodemus sylvaticus. The sequence goes on along the minus strand of NC_067476.1, from coordinate 157,178,128 downwards.
TGTGAGTGAGGACCTTCACAAGGGAGTGTGTCCAATGGCTGTGCAGCAAATGGAATTACAGTCTGTGTTTAACCAAATTTCACCGAGTTTTCACAGTCCCAGGCAGTTAATTACCATCATTTTCCCCACAGAAGACCCGGTTCCTCAGCCCCACTTACCCATTTAGCACTGCCTGGCAGTGACCAGGCCAGCCTTCTGCCTCCATGGTGCCAGAAGTAATAACTTCCAGCGCAGAGCATGAACATTATGTTATTATATTTAATCTTCCCTCTGTGTGTTATCATTCAGTGTGACCACCCTTATGGATTGCAGACAATTAGGTAGCAAATCATATTGCTTCCATCTTGTGCCTCCTCCCCATATCTGTGGCTTGCTTGCCAAGACCAGCCTCTTTGTGCATCCAAGGCAAAGCATTCGCTATTGTTGCAATGCCTGATTGCTGCTCTGAGCCTGGCTATGACAGAGGAGTAACATTGTGTCAGTTGCCCAGCCTCCCTGAAATGAGTCTGCCCCGCTTTCAGCGTGAAACGGCATGTGGAACCAAGCTTGCATAAATTCTGACTTGAATTTTCACTGTAACAATGGATATTTGTTTTCCATTTCTAACTCTCCAGGTAGAAAGAAGCAGGGGTGGGGGTAGGGTGGGTGTGCATGCTGAGCCCAACATGTTGGTGGCTCTGCAGTGAAATCTCAGGCAGATGACCTGGGGATGATGAACTAAAAAAGCTACTCCTGTTAGCAGAGAGGTACCAGAAAATCGGGATCTACAGGTTGGAAAATAAAAACCTAGTTGCTTGTTCTATGTTTTCTGGCTTGTAGGCTTGTAATGCAGGCATTGAATATCATCTTGGTTACTAAAAATTTCGTCTCTTGGTCATCTATCTCAGAGCCTGTGAGGTGGTGGGTCCTCACGTCTTCATTTAGTATTCTGTCAATAAATATTTATGATGTGCCCATTGCAGTTTTCTTTTTAGAATTTCAAAAGAGCCAGATGTGATATTTTTTTCTCAAGATGGTCTCAGTGAAAGATAAAGTTCATAGGTGGAATAATTAATTCAAAGGAATTATTCCATGACAGTCAGGTCCACAACAGAACAAAATGAAGCAAGGAAACACGCAAGCACAATGGTTGGATTAAAAATGATAACCTTGCTTTGATGGCATTTTCTTCTTCCTTTTTCTTATTTACCATCATCATCATCATCATTATCATCATCATCATCATCATCATCATCAGTGTATGCTGGAACTTGTACATGGCACAGGGGACCTGTGGAGGTCAGAGGACAGCTCTGTGGAACTGGTTCTCTCCTTCTACCTTCATGTGGGTCCAGGAATCAAACTCAGGTCACCAGGCTGGCACAGCAGAGACATCTTGTCCTTGTGATGACATTGTTTTACTGAGACAACAATAAGCTGAGGAGATGGGGAAAACTTCCAAGTAAGGAATCTGAAGCACGGCTTCCTTAGTGTTTCAGTCGATGGGATGGCGTACTCCTGCCTTTTCTACAGCATGCCTTCCAGGCCCAGTGCGTCTCAGACTCCACGCTTCTATCTGTAGGCTACCCTGCTTACTGAGTCTCTACTTCTGCACGTATGTGGTTAGGCAGGAGTCTGTGGCCAGCTTTGATCTATGGTCTTAAGAAAACAGAAACGGAAAGAAGAGATATGAGTTCTCTATGCCCTGCCTCGCACACAGTCACAGAGAGCGCACGGCCAAATGCTGAGATCTAAGCACAGAAATAGTCTAGCCCCGCAAGCCAACATATGACTTTACATTGAGAAGAAAAGGACTAGAACAGACAACGCACAGGTAAACATTGAACCCCCACGCGTAAGTTGCTGACATTTTGTATTATCGAGGCGTAGCATGGTCCGTTTTACTTGCTATGCCCATAGTGGAGCGACTGTGGCTCTTGATTTTCAACTATGGTTTGAGTTACAGCCATATCAAGTATTGGCCATAATTCCCATGCTAGCTACACATTATGTCAACTTGACACAAGCTGTCATCACTTTGGGTGAAGGAACCTTGACTGAGAAAATACCCGAGCCTGACTGCCCTATAGATGGATAGGGAGGGGTGGGGCCACCTCTGCATGGGTGGTCCTGGAAAGTGTGGGAGAGCATGCTGACGGAGCTATAAGGGAGCTAAGCTGAGTCCTCTTTTGATTTCTACTCTTGTTTTAGAGGGAGGGTCTCTCATTGAACCTGGAGAACTCAGGATGGGCTGGCCAAGCCAGGCCAGCCAGAGAGCCACCACATCCCTTCATCTCCCCATCTCACAGCTGGCATGGCAGGCCTGTGCTGCTTTTTAAAAATGTGGGTTCTGAGAATCTGAAGTCAGTTTCACGCTTTATCGGCAAGAGCCCTCTTGAGCCATCTCCCAGCCTCTCATAAGTACTTTTCCTTTATTCACCAATATTACAATGTACCTTAAGCAATGTGACACCCCCCCCCCCCGCCATTTAAATTTCTCACTGAAAGGTTTCCAGTGGGTGATATATGAGGGAGATGATGTGCGACAAACCGAGGGTCCGTGCGTCTGAGAGAGAGAGAGAGAGAGAACCCTCTCTACAGCTCAGGGTATTTTCACTTCGTTTAAGATCCTGAATAGACATGTAAACTTCCTTCACCTTCAGACCTTTACTGCTGTATAGATCTCCTGAAGAAAGAAGCCGTTATCAGAAACGGAGGCATCTTCATGACAACGCTAACATTAATTATGTCCACCGATTGTCCATTGGAGGTTGGGGGTGGTAAACTTCCAAGTGCAAGGAGAATTTACATCAATTCTCAAAAGGGGCTTTACAGCCTGGACGAGACAGCTTTTAATACCTCCTCTTTCAGTACACATCGGCACGAACCAGGAAGGACCTGTTCAAAGCCAGGCACTGAGCATCGTCTCCAGTCAAATTCTGGGTGTTCTGCCTTCTAGCCTGCACTCCAGAAGGCGAACTGGGATGCAAAGAAGTGAACGACACCTTCAGCTGGTAGTCCTGAGTTCCCTACTGCTTACAGGGAAACTGGACTTTCAGTATTTTATGTCAAAATTTTACAAGTCAAAAATGACTTGGGGGGAGACCTAGAGAGAGAGCTCACTAGTGAAGAACACTTATTGCTCTTCCAGAGGACCCAATACACACACCAAACAATTCACAGCATCTTATAACTGCAGTTCCAGAGAGATCTGATGTCCTCTTCTTCCTTCTCAGTGAGAAACAAAGTCTCCACATTTCTGGACGGAGTAAGAAGAGTGAGCGAGACTCATGCAACCTTCTGGGGTCGCAGCCTTTTAAGAAAGCATTCAGCATCCTGGACCCATGCCAGGAAAAGGAGAGGTGCCAGTTGTTCCTTTTGCATCAGGACCACCTAGAAAGTCCACCTAAGGAGATCTAGCCCTCTTACTCAGTGGCCACTCTGGTTTTTGTTAAGCCTTTCATTTCTAATCCATAACTTAGTACTTAACCATGGGACAGCACTGTTCCAAATCTTGAAAGACAACATTTGTCAAGACACTTGGACCCTCTCCTTCACGATTCTGACCTTCTGATTTGACAAACAATCCACTAGAACCCATGTTCATCAGAAAGGTGATTTCAGGGTTGATAAATAACATCATGGCTGCAAGTCAGGGGAGTGTCAGTACCTATTACTATAGACAACAGTGAAAAAAAAGTCAAAATAATTAAGGCAAAACTCAACCCTTTATGCATAAGAGTAATGTACAGTGAAGAACCCACAATCCCTCTGTGTCTGTCTGACAGGGAGTTGAAGATGCATGTAAATAATTGAAAATGTTGATGCTTCCAGAATGGCACACGTGACCAATTTTCTTTCCTGAATTGACATGATTTCAAAATAGATTCTATAACAGTAATTTAAGATGTCCCCTTTAAAAAACAATGTAAAAAAGTTTAATAATATTTTAATAAAAATAAAGAAAAAATGCAAAAATGAACAATATAATGTTGATGTGTGCTATGAGTTGTCAAAATGAGAATAATAAAGACAACACAGCAACTGAAGATTTCTTTTAATGTAGTAAGAAAACGGAGATACAAAATTATTTATGATGGCTATTATCATAAGCATACAATAATCTACATGCATAAAACAAGGAGATGAACATCAAATAGGAAAATTGACTTGGAGACTTTTCTTACTTTTATTTTAAGACAAAATCCTCTGAAATATTAATGCTTATATCCACAGATCTGTGCTGTTTTTAGCTTTGGTCAGAGAAGGATCAGGATGCAGTGGGTGTGGTCAATGGCATCTAAGATCTGGTTAAAGTGCTGAGAAAATGTGACCACTGAGCTCTGGTCTCCAACTGGGACATCAAAATCAACTTCCCACTCTCAATGCGGTCTTTGGAAAGAGAGTCAGAGCCTGAGTATGGGAAAGGGTGCTCAAACAGGCTAGACTGTCTTCTGGACCTGACAGGCCATAGCACCCAATTGGTGTTTGGTACTTGAACAAGCTCCAATTGAACAAGCCCTGCATAAGATTAAGCCAACCAAAATCCCAGCACGGATAGTCCAAGGCTTGCAAGCAAGGTTCCACCCCTAGCTGAGGAGCTATGTGCTTTGTTGGTTGGCTGCTGAAGGAAGGGGACCATATCTCTTCAGTGGTAGAGGCACTGGCAAGTTGCCTGTGTTGCAGGAAATAACCCCTTAGGCAAGCAACTCTAATTAAACTCAGAGGATGGTAAAACAAGGGAATGAATGATGGAAACGAGGGAAGACTGAGATCAAATACATCACATTCATGTGCAGAATTGTCAAGGAATAAATTTTAAAGTGTTTAACAAGAAAACAACAACAAGACAAAGACAAGTACCCAACTGATTTCAAAATACCCTAATCTAATCTCTCTTTCATAGAAAGCCTTGTCCTATAGAAATTTTAACATCTGTTGCTCTTAAGGATGGTCCCCCTAAAATTCACATAGATTCCTTTTTACTTAATCATCACCAGACAGACACACCCTTTTGGTGGGTGTCTTAGTCAGGGTTTCTATTCTTGCACAAACATCATGGCCAAGAAGCAAGTTGGGGAGGAAAGGATTTATTCTGCTTAGACTTCCACACTACTGTTCATCACCAAAGGAGGTCAGGACTGGAACTCTAACAGGTCAGGAAGCAGAAGCTGATGCAGAGGCCTTGGAGGGATGTTACTTACTGGCTTGCTTCCCCTAGCTTGCTCAGTCTTCTTTCTTATAGAACCCAAGACCACCAGCCCAGGGATGGCACCACTCACAAGGGGCCCCTTCCCCCTTGATCACTAATTGAGAAAATGCCTTATAGCTGGATCTCATGGAGGCATTTCCTCAGGGGAGGCTCCTTTCTCTGTGATAACTCCAGCCTGTGTCAAGTTGACACACAAAACCAGCCAGTACAGTAGGCTATGTAATCCCTCAAGGAATAGATGTCTTCAAGGTTAGGCACAAGGGTACTTGACTTCTTTTTCCTGTTCCCTGTTTCCATCTCTATTAAAGTTACTTTCCCTGTAAATCTCATTTACAGGTTTTCTGCTGTTAGTTCCTGGCAACATGACTTATTTTCTCTCTGAAGTTCGTTACAATTACAGCTTTCTAGTTTTTTTTCCTTCTGAGTTTAGCCTATTTCCCTTCTCATTTCATGGTACACCTAGCTGTTTCCATACTAAAATTTTGTGCTCTCTTTGCATATGAATGCTTGCTGTGTAAAGTCCAATCTGATGCATTTAAGGCAGCTGGTGACCAGCATCAGTCTTGATAAGCTCAATTTTGGGCCCTTATTTGGTGTGTGTGTGTGTGTGTGTGTGTGTGTGTGTGTGTGTGTGTCTAGACTGGAGTTCAACCAACCACTGAGGTTTTCTCTCTGAAGCCATCCACCTTGTTTTGTTCATTGGTTGGTTGGTTTTTGAGACAGCACCTCTCACTGGCCTGAAGCTTGAGGGTTCTCCTGGTTTGGACAGCCGTGAGCCCCAGAACCCACTGTTCTTGTCACCAGTACTAGGGGATCAGTATCTGGACCCAGTAGTGCCATAGCTGTCTATCTTTTGACTGTGTACCAGGGATAGGACTCAGATCCTCAGCCTTGTGTGGTGTGTCACTGGCTGATGGATCTCTCTTCAGTCCTTAGGTATTCCTTGCAAAACTATTTTGTATTCCAATAATAAAATAATCTTGAAGATATTTTCCTCTCTTCCTTCTTTCGTTCCTTCCTTCCCTCCTTTCCTTCTTTGTTTCCTTCTGTGTCTGTATGCATGCATTCACACATGCTCACCTTGTGGGTTCAGGCACCCATGGAAGCCTGAAGAGGGTATTAGATATTTTGGAGCTAGATTACAGGGGTTTGTGAGCTGCCTAATGTTTGGAAAAGAACTCAGGCCCTTCTCCGGAATAGAAAAAAGTTCTCTTAACCAGTGAACCATCTCCACTCATCACAAAATTATTTTTGACTCTTAAATTTCAACCAAAATCTGTTTTCTCTCTTTTGATCAAAGTGCCAGTGTCCTTGCTGTTTATGTCTTGATGCACAGAGACTTAAATGTTCATATACTTTTTTTCCTACAGAAAATGTTCTGCATTCCTGGCATATTTACATTTTTCTGCTACTTTTGACGATTCTGCCATTTTTATTTTCTTAGTCATATGGATGCCATGTTCCCAACGACATATCCTAGCACGCCTATGTATGGTATCGCTAACAGAAAATAACAGGAATAAGAGAGAGAACTGACTTAAAAATTCTAAATCTGCCTTTTCTAGTTCTGCCTGTCTATAACACATCTACTGACACCTGATCTCAGATTTTGGTCATGAACATAAAAGGCTTGTGTGTCTTCTCACTTAAAGGGCCAACTATAGGCTCTGTTCGTTTTCCCGGCGCCTGACCCAAACCTCAGGAGGGTTGGTTTCCTCATTCAGCCTTTTATGAGTATCCAGACACACTTCCCTCTGGTGGCCTCTTCCATATATTCCAATCATCTTATTTTCATTAAAGCCTAGGAAGAAGCTCCTGGTTCCTAGCTAGAACATGGTCCCCAATCCACAATGCAGATGGCCATCATCACCCCACCCCCAGGGAGCTGCCCGTTTTCCCCAGTCACATTCTCTGTGAGGGGCGCAGTCATAAAGATGGACAGAGCCTCTTCTTTCTTGAAGGAGCTATCTCCGGCCTCTCCCGAAGATGGTGTCAGGATCACTTGTCTTGCCAGTCTCTGTCTCTGTTCCTGGCTATGTCTATATATTTTTGTATATGAACATTAGTATCGATTTGCACAACTCTGTAGATAGCTCACAGGTGAGAAAGTTAGGGATGAGTTTAGAAGATGAAGGAGAGGGAGAGAGAAGAGAAGGGAAGGATGGTGTCACTTCAAAGGTTCCTACAATCCAGCGAGGGATGCCTCTCTTCCGCACGTGTAGACTTCTCCTCTCCTCTGTGGAATGGAGCTCCGCCCATGCTGTATCATGGGTTTGATCATGCGCAATCTGCCCACAGCTTTGCTCACCCCGACCTTGTAGGCAAAAGTCAGGGCGTCACTAAGGACTTCTGAAACTGATTTTTCATCCATCTCTTTGTCTTTTCTTTCCATAAATTCCCAAGAACAGACAATAGCCAATTAAAACATAAAGCTGGAACGCCATTTGGACCAGCCTGACATGAGCTAGTCAATCTCTACCCCGTCCTTTAGTGCAGCCTTTGTGCCACATTTTCAACCTCTCCCCCTCTTCCCTGCAGGCTTCCAGACCCACACAACCTTAGGCTGGAAGCAGCTACTTCCTCGTCCTGCATTCCCGTTCTAGTTCCCACGCCCCCTCTTTGGCCTTTCTCTATTCACATCCAGACTTGGCTTTGTAGACCAGAATCTGACCTCGCTCTTCCCAGCTTCACGCCCTTCAGTGTTCCGGGGTTCCTCTTGAATGCCGCTCTCAACTCTTCTTTCCGGTTTATTGGACCCTGTGAGGTCCAGCCTCTGCTCACGCCACGCTTCCTGGCGTCTCCCCTGGATGAAGGATACTTCTTCAAGCCCTCATCTACCCTCACAGGAGACTTGGGCCGACAGTCTCCACTGTGTTCCTGGTTCCTTAATCCACTAGTTTCCTAATCTGGATGACCTCTTGAGTACTCACTATCTGCAGAGAAGAACAATGAACCAAACCCTGTCCATTGTTTCCTGTATATGAGCAACATCAGGATTCGAGGCTCTGGCTCCGGGAGGCTAGGAGCTACGGAGGACTGAACAAAGTTTACTTACTTGCAGATAGACTCATTCCAGTTTATGAATATAAAACACATACCTTCCTTACACTGCCTGCCATAATTACTGTGGTTCGGATTACAGCTTACCATTTGAGATTTTTATTTCAAGCACTCCTATAACAAAAGGCGACCGCTTCCTCGTTATCTCCAGGGCTGCCAGGTGTTCTTCTCCCCTCAAATTGTTAAAGAAAGCACACAAAACATATGTTTTCCATTGTTCCCCGTATAATCCAGAGCCATAGAAATGCTGGCTGTTCACACGCTCAGCAGGAATGGTGAGCATGAAATATTCATGAGCTCTGTGCTGGTGATTATTAAGCAAAGGCCAAAGCTGGTAAGTTTGTCACTTTTTAACTATAAAACACGTGGTTATTTATTAAACAACTGAATATTTACTAGGTGATAGGTCTCATTGTAATCGAGGCTGAGACTGATTTCCCTGCCTGGGAAGTATATTGGGTACTCTTAAAGGACAGAAACTCTTGGCAGATATAAACGCATGCAGGAACTGGTACAATCAATGTTATTATCCTCGAAGTTATAAAAACGGCATCCGCCATCCCGTTTCTTTTAATTTCCAGTGCAGAAATGTAGCAGCAAGCCTTGGGATTTGAAATTGTCAGAGCTGGAGAGAAGTATTCTTCTGCTATTGCTAGATATTGTGAAACACTAAACTTTGCTAGGGTTGCCAATCTGTAAATAGGCAGTAGCCACCAAATTACCATCTGGGAAGACCCACCTTCAGCGACCCCGGAAACAGAAGTAGTACCAGGTCATTCCCCTGCATCAGCCACAGGCTACAGTGCTGGATCATGACAGAACTTATTTTCCTTTTATTGACTGTTGTATTCCAGTATTTTCTCCTGGATGAAGAGTACTCTACGCATAGAAGCAGATGGGAAAGCTATGGGCCTGTCACGTGCTAAAGCCAGACCTCAGGAAACGGGGGATGTTAGACCATGGAGAGCTAAGGGCATAAGTTGTTGTCTTCAAAATTCTGAGGAAGCAGCCACACGGTTTCAACTTCCTAATCCACAAAACAGAGGCCATAAAAATGAATGAATGAAAAAAGAGTCTAAAAAGAATGCGTAACCCTGCCATTTAACAGCCCTTTAGCCATGTAACAGCTGTGGGGCACGTTAGAATTACTTTTGGAGTAGATAGATACTCAGGGGTCCCGTCCCAGCGAGCCTTCTCCATCTTTCTCCAACAGTAAGTTTCAGGTGATAAAAATTAGCAACTTTGCTACTACAAATTGACCAGTGGAGATGGCCAGTAGGCACACACAGCAGAAGCACACACACTGCTCATGAAATAACAAAAGTTTGAAACACTTCTTAGGGCAAACTGTAAGAAAAATGGGCGACTTCCTTAACAGTGCGAGGATAAATATCTATGCATAAAATCCTACGCGTAGGATAAATAGCATTTACAGCATATACCCTACATTATAAATAACACAGGAGAGATCACATCTAGGCAAAGGAACAGTGTGCGTCCCTTAAGAAAAACAAGGCTCACCAAACAGAGGCAGCCTTTTCATGCAGAAGGGATGCTGCTGGTGGATTTGGGAGCAGTCTAGAGGGCATGGGTTCAAGACATGCTCACCTCTGGGTGTGTCCTTCTGTCCAAGTGATGCAAAGGCTTGGGTCCAGATCCCTTTCTATTCATTTAGGAAATAAATACAAGTGCCTCTGCCATAGGTTAATTTAAGGACTACACGAAAGGCATTTAGAAAGCTATCAGATTAAGGGTGTCACGTGAGCTGGTACGTCTGCACTGCCGTCACTGTTCTTACAGTGGACCATCTCAAAGGCAGGGGAGGTAGAAACCAAGACACTGCCACAGCGGGACAGTCTGCTCCAAGAGTAGGGCCTTGCACATCTGAATGTAAACCGGCTTTCTGAGAGAATTCAGGGAAATTCACTGCGTTGCTGGCTGTCTGGAGATCAACATAGACATCTTGGAGATACAGGTGAGGAAAGGGGCCCAAGGTGCACAATCTAAAAGGAAACCTGAAATATCAAGTGTAGACACAAAGCATTGCATCTTTCAAAGAAATGACTGAACCAAGACGAATAAATTAAATAATATTTACAACTCTATTGAAATGGGAATTTTATGTTGAGAGAGAAAGAGAGAGAGAGAGAGAGAGAGAGAGAGAGAGCGCTAGACAAATACTCCAACATTTAGCTGTATTCCATGCTTTTAAAAAGTATTTGTTTTTTAGATAATATTTTTTATGGAAAATAGATTGTTGTCTCAGACAACACAGCACAGTCTGTCTCCCTCTATTCCTCTAAGCTCCCTTCTACCCCCAGATCCACTCACCCTCCATTTCTTCTTCAGAAAAGAGAAGAGAGCTAAGAGACAACATCAAGACTCAGGACGAAACAAGATACACTAAGACAAGGTGAAAGCTGTCAACATATGGCGGCTGGACACGGCAGCCCAATAGGAGGAACAGAGTCCCAGGAGCAGGCGGGAGAGCCAGACACACACCAGCGCCCACTGTTAAGCTTCTCACAGGAACACCAAGCTAACAGCCATAACACATACCCAGAGGGCCTGGTGCAGGTCCCATGTTTATCTCCTCGCTCTCTGAGAGCCCGTGTGAGGCCTGCTATTTGATTCAGTGCACCATGTTCTCCTGGTGGCCTCCTCCCCTCTGACTTCTATAGTCTTTCCTCTTCCTCTTCTGAGGAGTTCCCTCACCTCTGAGGGGAGAGATCTGCGTTTCTTTGAGTAGCAGTGAGAGCCACACTTAGCTGTGGGTATACGGCTAAGTGTTTGAGTGCTACTAAAGTTTAACCTGGCCTAGGACAGTAGTTGGAGTAGTTTCTCCTATGCCCTCATCGTCCACAGTTCTTATTTTGAGACACATTCTCACTCACTCAAATTCTTCTCACCCAGGTCGGCCATGAACTCATTCGACAGCCCAGGGCCTTGAGCCTGCAAGCCTGTTCTCCTGCTCAGTGTTTCACTGGTTATACAACCATGCTTCCCGACCTTTCTGTGCCACACAGATTGTGTGTTCCTGTGTGTGTGCATGTGTGTTTGTGTTTGTGCATGTTACATGTATATGTTGATGTGTTTTTTATGCATCTGTTGTTTGTATGGTGTGTGTTTGTGAGCATGTGTGTTTGTGAGCATATGTGTTTGTGTGTTTCTATGTGCTGCTGTTTTTCTCAGTTTGTCATTTTTTATGGTGTATTTGTGTCATCTGTACATGTGTCTGTATGTGTGTGTATGTTTACATGTGTTTATGTATGTGCATCTTGTTTTCCTGGTAGGTGTATGTTTGTGAGCATGTGTGCTAGTGTATTTTTATGTTGCTGATTGTGTTTTTCTGTGTGTTTTTATTGTGTGTGTATATCTGTGTGTGTGCATCTCTCTCTCTGTGTGTGTGTGTGTGTGTGTGTGTGAGTCTGTGTGGGATTGCCGTGTACTGGTATCTCAGTCTCCCAACATTCATTTTCATCAAGATAAAACAGTTTTAAAACAACTTGCAATCACTGCTTTGATCTCCAGAAAGATCCTCTTAGAATACTTCTAACCATAAAAAAGAAAAGTCCCAGGATGAGTCAGGAAGCTTGCACAGAGGAGAACAGGTTCCTCCACTAGCTGACAGCTGCTCCTGGGTACTCATGTATGAATCTGTCTCCATAAATTTACAAGTAGGCTTTATTAAAAGGAGTCACTTCTTCGAAGGCGCTCATGCAGTTACAGCTAAGTGGGGGAGGAGTTTTTAAAATTTAAAGCCACCCTCAGCTTCCTTCCCATAGAGCATCATTTTATGCAAATTGTACTTTGTAGTCACTGTGGAGAGTCACTTAACACATTTTATTTCTTCCATTGTGGGTGAAGTCTCAAGGTCTCCGGCTTTTGCGCTAGTGCCTGGAGGAGGCCGCTTTTCAGAACCGCTTTCAAAAGATGCTTGGAAATGATTTTCCAAGAGCTGTCAGCGCCATCCAATCCCACGCTGGAGACTTTGACATTCAGAGAGGAGACTGGACTCATTATTTGCAATGTTTCCAGCAAGACTAGTGACCATGATGGGTTGTGTCACTGGTGAGGGCAAGAACTGACAGATCCTAGCTGGTTCTGCAGGCACAGGGTCAGCTTCTGGACGCATGCACAGGACTGTGGGTTCTTCCCCTCAGACCCTTCTCCTCTTCCGAGGTGCTTGTCAAGCACTGGCTGTGCCCAGTCATCAGAACACAGTTGCGTCTTCCTCTTCTCCATCCTCCATAGTGGGAATAAGTGACTTCATCTGGTTAGTATTTGTATCATTCTTCCTTGCAGGACTTAGCTTTGTACAGCGACTAAATAAGAGATCCTTAGAGGAGTGAGCTGGGGACCCCCTTCACTGGGTTCCTGGTCCGGTAGTGGGATGTTCTGAGGAGACGATGGTGGTGGGTTTTCCTTACATCCTTACATGCCTTTCTTGGCATCCTTACATCTGTGACTTTGTATTCAAGTTGGTAATGACTTTATTAATTTATGACTCTCTCTATGGGCACTTGAGCCTCATCAGTACAGGGACACCAGATTAGTTGCTATATGTCCCTACTTTGTCTAGATATATCACTCATTATCATTATCCAGTGAAATGCTAGGAATTTTGCATAGACATTTATAATTTGTGACCAGATTAAAAATTGAAAAATGAAATCTTTTTCCTCTCTTCTATATTTTACTCATCTCTCTCTCTCTCTCTCTCTCTCTCTCTCTCTCTCTCTCTCTCTCTCTGTCTCTCTCTCTCCCTCTCTCTCTCTCTCCCTCCTATATTTCTCTTCTTTTTTCCAAGCCAGGATGTATAAACATCAGATCTCTACCTCTCCTCTTTGCAGCTGTGAGTCTGGTTCTGGAGGGATGATACTGGGGCACAAAGTGTTCCCTGCCTGTCCCGGAAGATCAATAGAGGGGTCCGAACCTTGTGCACTGTTAGCCGAGGTTTGAATCTGTTCAACTCCACATCTGGCTTTTGATGGCCTTAAAGGACTTTCCGAAGGATCTTGGGATGGGAAAATTATCTTTTGATTCTTTCGATGCCCGGTGCACATTCTACCTGGCAGGTGCACCAAGCACACAACACATTCAGCAGTAATTGCTTCTGGAATCCTAAAACTCGCACGCGGTTTTAGCACCTGGGAGGGATTTGACTGAACGCCCATATTAGCTTGGTGCTCAGACCGAAGAAAAAAGCAACGCCTGCTTTTGACATCTTAACAGCCTTTGTGTGAACCTGCAGGTACACCATGCACCGTGAACCATAGCCAGCCCCAGCCCCAGCCCCACATCCTTACCTGGAATACTTGCTTCTGTCCTCTGTGAGTCATTGCCCTCCCCAGAATTCACCCACACTTCCGTTCTCACTGTCACTCCAAACAGCATTTTCATTTTGGATCTATGGAAGTCCAAGGTCATGTTAGAGAATAAAATCAAATTAACGGAGGGTCAGTTGTTTGGAACAACCAAGTCAGGTTCCAGGGTGAAATCCTTAAGGGAAGGACAGCGTTCAAGGTTATGTAAACAGAGGGACAGCATATACTAATGGTTGCAGGTCGAAGAGGCTCTTTGAGGGACACACTGAGTACACAGGTGCTCAGAAGTACCTGAGTGATTCTGTATGATGACCAACTGTCCTGGCTAGTTTATGTCAATGTGACACAGGCTAGAGCCATCTGAGGGGGGTGAACCTCAATTAGGAAAATACTTCCATAACATCTGGCTGTAGGTGTATGTTTGTGAGCATGTGTGCTAGTGTATTTTTACTGTGTGTTTTTATTGTGTGTGTGTATCTGTGTGAGTGCATCTGTTTGTGTGTGTGTGTGTGTGTGTGTGTGTGGAGTCTGTGTGGGATTACCGTGTACTGGTATCTCAGTCTCCCAACATTCATTTTCATCAAGATAAAACAGTTTTAAAACAACTTGCAATCACTGCTTTGATCTCCAGAAAGATCCTCTTAGAATACTTCTAACCATAAAAAAGAAAAGTCCCAGGATGAGTCAGGATATGTCTAAGAATTAAGAATATGTAGACATATTCTTAACTAGTGATTGATGGGGGAGGGCTCAGCCTATTGTGGGTGGGGCCATCTCTGGGCAGGTGGTCCTGCCTTTCAAAAGAAAGCAGGCTGAGCAAGCTACAGAGAGCAAACCAGTAAGCAGCACTCCTCCATGGCTTCTGTAACAACTCCTGCCTTCAGATTCTTGCCTTTTGGGGTTCCTGCCCTGACTTCATCAGAGACAAACAGTGACATGAAAGTTTAAGCCAAGTAAGACCTTTCCTCCCCAAATTATTTTGGTCAGGGTGTGTCATTTGCAGCAATGGTGACCCTAAGACACCGACTGCCTTGGTTCATTTGGGACCTGTGATTTTCACGGCTGAAAAACCATGAAAATCTTAGGGAGAGATTAGCCAGCTGGGCAAACTGTCTACCTTGGCAGCACACACTACCTTTGGAATTTTCTGGTATCTCAGACACACCCAGGTAGCTCAGGCTGGCAACCCAGGTCTCAGATAGGACTGCGCTCCCTGCTCTTCTTCCTAGATGCATGCATTCACTGCACAGGGCTGCACTGTCTCCTGGGGACAGTGCCCTCACAGGTGGAAAGGGCAGACAGAAGAAGAAAGAAGTATGGCTCTTTGATATCCCGACACACCCTTTCTTTCCTTTCATTCTCCTTTTAGGCAAAGAATCGTGGACCCAGACATGTAAGAGCTTTTAAAGTATCATTTCAAAGGCAAGGCTGATTCTCTGAAAAGCCATCAAATGCACTGTCTCATCCTATAGCGAGCGGCTCCTGCCCACAGATGGATGAGATGCCTAGGACAGACACGTTGGCTGGGGTGGCATCAGAAGGGTGAAGACAGCCACATTCATCCAGGGAAGTGGCAAGCAGAAGCAGCAGACCCTGTGGCCCTGGCCCTGAAATAAGGCTATTGTTCTTGCAGTGACTGTTCCTGCAGTTAGGGCAAAGTCAAGCTCCTGAGGTCAGGAATGGAAGCAAAGAATGGAAATCAGTGTGTGGAAAGAAGACATCTGGGAAGAGAAAGGGAGAAACTGAAGGAGGGGAACGTAATTGTGAACTGAGTTCTGACAATCCTCAGTGGTAAGGCTCCAGCGAAATGAAGCACAAGGCTCCTACGCGGAAGAGGACAGATCAGGAAGTGCCCAAGGCTACTGGATGGAAGTTCTGGCCTGAATCTCACAGTTCTGATGCAGCTTAAGAACAAATGAGTAAATGCCTGTATCAAATCAAGGACACTGATGACGTAACCCATTCCAGGAATTCAAAACAAAGAGGGAGTTATGTATGAGGCCAGACAAGGAGCCTATGTTCCTTCCAGTGAATTAGAGGGTTCCTGTGCCTGTGCTGTCTTCAGTCACATCTCTAGCTTTCTTTTGGGCTTTTACTTTTTAATTTTTAAAATAATTGCATGCAAGAGTCCTGTACTTACATAATTTCCACTCCTACTACCTCTTCATCTACCAACTTTCTTCCCAAGCCCCTCAGTCCTTCTCAACCACATGAAACCTTCTGTAGCTATTATTGTTAAACATGTATACATACACACAGAGAGACAGAGAGACAGAGACACACATACAGAGAATACCACAAATGAACACTAATAAAGGCAATTTCAAAAATGTTTTTAGGGGCTGGAGTGGTGGTTAAGGGGTTAAAAGCACTTGTTGGTATTGTCGAGGACCCAGGTTCAATTCCCCAAACCAACAAGGGTGGCTCACAGGCATCCAGTTCCAGGGCACCCCCCACCAGATTTTAATTTTTTTTTTTTTGGAAAGCTAGGAAGGTAGGATTATTGGCCCTATTATTTTTCAACATGAATTATGCTGTCCTTGAAGAAACAGCCCTATTGTACTTGAAAGTCTGAAGATCCAAATTTCCTGGCTATCGGCTGTGCTGTTGAGTAAGCACAAATGTGGTTTCCCTAGCTTTGTGTCATTATCGTATATGATTGTTTCTTTTAATATCTACATTTTGGTCTATATTATTATTGATCTACTCCAGGGCATTTATTGATCTAAAAATGATACAAGATTGGGATCTTAGCAAATAGGCAATGCTCAGAGGTTTGGCCAAATCTAGCTGCTGATACTCCTGACTCGTAAAAATAATTATGGCGAAAGTCTGCCTGTGGAGTTTCATCTTGAAATGCTGGACCAGGAGTAGAGACAAAACCCACAATTGCTAAGCAACTGAGTGAAGGACATTTTGACATACTGAAGGATTCCTATCTTATGTTACAAAGGAGGTATTCTTTTAACTTTTTTCTTCCTTATAAAAGTGTTGGAACTCACTGAGCAGTGGTGGCACATGCTTTTTTTGTTTCTTTGAGACAGGCTTTTTCTGTATCGCCCTGGCTGTCCTGGAACTCACTCTGTAGACCAGGCTGGCCTCGAACTCAGAAATCTGCCTGCCTCTGTCTCCCAAGTTCTGGGATTAAAGGCAAGTGCCACCACTGCCCAGATGCTTACTTATTTTAAAAATGCAGCCCAGGGCATTGCATTCTCTGAGTTTTATAGATATGAACTCATTCTTTTTCTCATCAATTTTCTGAGGTAAATCTTATTATTTTTCATCTCTCTGTGGTCTTAGATGTCTGTTTATATTCCATGTCCCTGGGACCAAAGAAAGTATCTAAGCAAGGTAATTTAACTTAAAAGATTTGATGTGGTTCACAGCTTCAGAAGGCTCAGTCCCGATCCTGGGAGGAGCATGATGGGACAGAGGTATTCAGAGCATGGCCACTGGGAACCCAGCAGTGAGGACAGAGGACTCAGGACTGACGCAGCAGTGAGGAGGGAGGACTCAGGGCTGACTCAGCAGTGAGGAGGGAGGACTCAGGGCTGACTCAGCAATGAGGAGAGAGGACTCAGGGCTGACTCAGCAGTGAGGAGAGAGGACTCAGGGCTGACTCAGCAGTGAGGAGAGAGGACTCAGGACTGATTCAGCAGTGAGGAGGGAGGACTCAGGGCTGACTCAGCAGTGTGGAGGGAGGACTCAGGACTGACTCAGCAGTGAGGAGGGAGGAGTCAGGACTGACTCAGCAGTGTGGAGGGAGGACTCAGGACTGACTCAGCAGTGAGGAGGGAGGAGTCAGGACTGACTCAGCAGTGAGGAAAGAGGACTCAGGGCTGACTCAGCAGTATGGAGGGAGGATTCAGCAGTGAAGAGGGAGGACTCATCAGTGAAGAGGGAACACTCAGGGCTGACTCAATAGTGAGGAGGGAGGACTCAGGGCTGATTTAGTAGTGAGGAAGGAGGGCTCTGAAGGAGGGAGGACTCAGGGTGACTCAGCAGTGAGGAGAGAGGACTCAGGACTGACTCAGCAGTGAGGAAAGAGGACTCAGGGCTGACTCAGCAGTGTGGAGGGAGGACTCAGCAGTGAAGAGGGAGGACTCTGCAGTGAAGAGGGAACACTCAGGGCTGATTCAATAGTGAGGAGGGAGGACTCAACAGTGAGGAGGGAGGACTCAGGGCTGATTTAGTAGTGAGGAAGGAGGACTCTGAAGGAGGGAGGACTCAGGGCTGACTCAGCAGTGAGGAGAGAGGACTCAGGACTGACTCAGCAGTGAGGAAAGAGGACTCAGGGCTGACTCAGCAGTGAGGGAGGACTCAGCAGTGAAGAGGGAAGGCTCTACAGTGAAGAGGGAGGACTCTGCAGTGAAGAGGGAGGACTCATCAGTGAAGAGGGAACATGCAGGGATGACTCAATAGTGAGGAGGGAGGACTCAGGGCTGATTTAGTAGTGAGAAAGGAGGACTCTGAAGGAGGGAGGACTCAAGGCTGACTCAGCAGTGAGGAGGACTCAGGGCTAACATAAGCCCCAAGAACTGGCCCTGAATATTTACTTCCTTTAGACAAAGGCTCAGACTCCACAAATAGTACTATGATAAATTATTTTTTCTTCTCAAGTTGACACAAACTAAAAATTCTGGAAAGAGTACTCTCAACCAAAAATGCCCCCATTAGATGGTGCAGCAGTTAGACACATCTGTGGGAGATTTTATGGTTGATGATTGATGTGAGAAGACCCAGCCACTGTGGGCTCCCGAGAGGCATAAGGAAGGTGGCTGGCTGACTGTGAGCCTGGAGCATAAGTCAGTGAACCACGGTATCTGCTTCTGTTCCTGCTTCCAGGTTCCTGCCTTGATTTCCCATCCTGACTTCTCTTCTTGGTAGATGTAATCCATAAACTAAACAAATCCTTTCCTTCTCAAGATGCTTTTTATCATGGTGATTTATCACAGTGACACAAAGCAAACTCAGATTAGTTCCATTTTCTCGAAGTAAAATATTCTGATCATGACTCTGTGGGGACTGTATTCACTTAATGTACAATGCTGCTGTAAGACTGTTTCAACAAACCATCTACACATCTTGAATAACTTGACTGGAAAATTTAAGCATTCATGTATATATATAC
The DNA here is from genome assembly GCF_947179515.1 of Apodemus sylvaticus. NCBI lineage: Eukaryota > Metazoa > Chordata > Mammalia > Rodentia > Muridae > Apodemus > Apodemus sylvaticus. The sequence goes on along the minus strand of NC_067476.1, from coordinate 157,159,419 downwards.
ATATATGTAATATAAATATGTATGCGGCCTAAGTACATATGGGTGTATATATTTATCATCTATTTTCTATTATCAATCAACTATCCAGTTATCTATCATCTACATCTCCTCCCTATCTCTATGTATGTATGTATGTGTGTGTGTATATATGTATGTATATTTAAGTTACTCTTTTGAAGCTGTGATAAAACACCATGACCAAAGCAACCTATAGAAGGAAGAGTTTATTTGGATTTACAGTGACAGAGAGTCCTTAATGTCAGGTGAGGCGTTGCAGCAGAAAGCTGAGAGATCACACCTTCACCTGTAAACATGGAGCAGAGACAACAAACTGGAAATAAAGATCTGCTATTGCCAGAGGTGAGCTCCTTACTTTAGGTTCAGGTGAGGTGAGACACAGAGTGGGACAAAGGTCAAAGAGTGATGATCTCTGGCCTTGTAAATCTATTATATCATGCTAATATGTTCTGGTTTCTTACTGTTCTGTGGCTTTCTGGTAATAAATTCCTGCTGGTGGTAGCAGGGGATAAAAGACTTAATTACTTTGGGTCTTTTCTCTTTGACTCTGGCTTTGGCCAGGTGAGATGCTTGAGATTCTTAATTCTTTGTGAGTCAGAGGGACAAGAAAGGAAAAGAAAAAGAAAAGAAAAGGAAAAGGAAAGAAAAGAGAAAGAAAGAAAGGCATACACACACACACACACACACACACACACACACACACACACACACACTGGATTAAGCAGAGAAGGACTAAAGCACCTCTTTGTTGTTGTTCTTAGTATATATATTTTCTCAGGAAAGTTGCTCACAAGGTCAAAGCAAATTTAAGGTCATAATTCAGGTGGAAGGCCCATAAGAGTAAAGGAGTAAGGGCAGAAGTGTTGACATGTCTTTCCATTAAGACTAGTCCTGACTAAACCTTCATTATCTGTCACTAAGTTCATTATAAGTTTAAAGCAACAGTTTTTGTCACAAGTCAGCGTGGTTTTGTCAGTAGACAAGTCCTCTGCCTAATATCTTACGATAAACCAGTCAATATTTTAGTTTCTGTCCTTGTACTTACAATAAATTGTCCATTTCCAGCTCATGAACTTCAGTTACCAGGTAATGAATGTCTCACACCTAACCTAAAAAGAATGTTTTCTCCAATTGTAAATTTGTTCCAAGCCTGTTTTCTATCTTAGTGCAATTAGCCCATGACACATGAAGATTTTCTGAGCTCTGTTTGCAGCTATTAGACGGCTGGAAATTACATGCATAAATTTAGGAATTCCATAAATCATTGTCAAAAAACATCAATTTGTCTACATAGTACTACTACCTAAGAGTACATCTTGATGTTAATTTGTACAAGATATGACCAATCAGGTGAGCTAAAGCCCAGGAATCATTGGGCTATGTAATAGTGACAGGAAAAGGAATATCAGCAACTTGTAGCATTCCTGGGATGAAATTCTCTCAAGGCCCTAAAATTTTAACCATTGCAGCCATGCAGAATAGTGGGCCATCTCCAGAAAAATGACTTGCATCTGTGTAGCCTTTCCTAGATGGCTTCTGACAGGCTATAAACTCTCAGTGCCCTCTCTTTCATGACCTCTCTAAATGGCACTGCTCCAAGGGGACCAAGTATCCACACATGTGAACCTGTGTGGATCATCTTTGCTGACAATACATATTGTAGAAAATTATCAGAAAGGAAAGGCATCCTCCATTTCGATGATACATTGATTCTGACATGCTTCTCCAACTTGAGATCCAGGCCTACAGCTGTCCCTCCACCTGTGAATGTGGTGACTGAGTTTACACCAAGGACCAGAATTTCCTCAGTCTTCATTATTGAGTGCTTTCGATTCTGCAGACAAATAATTGTATAGCAGACAGATCTGTACACACATACCATCTGGACCTTGTAGTACTTATATAGTCAATAATGTTAAATAAATGGTAGTTGATGTGAGTTCAATTACATAAATAATGGGTTAAGATACAAGCTAGTATAATCATTGACTTTTTATAATTGAAGGTTTCATACAGTTATAGAAAATAGTATAAAATAGCCTCCTCTACTACCATGTCCACTATGACTGCAGCTTGCATAAATAACATAGTAAGCACCGTACCTGTAATATAGACAGGGGCAGACTTGCGTATAGGTTTCTGCCTTCACACTGACCTTCCCTAGACTCAGCCACTTGCTTCCCACAGCCCCAGCCCAGCACTCCTGGCAATAGCTCACCAATGACATATCTCTGCCATTTTGCCATTTCTAGACCATTAACTTGGGATAGTCCTGTGGGATGCAGCCATATGGAATGGATTTCTTCCCTCAGCCTGCTTTCCTCCACAGCATTTCTATTTTTGAGAGGGAAAGCCACAGAGCCAGTGGATCACACTGCAGAGCAACATGGTCGTTTGTGCTGATTCTTCTGGCACATGTGCACAGTGTCTCTTCATCGTAATCTATTCCGCATCCAGCAGCCCACACTTTGTTATATTTACACTTAAGCATTTCATTTTCTTAAATCGCATCAGATTTCTACTGTCCATACAGACGTGACGATAACTAGTGGAAAGTAACGCCTCAGGCTCTGTTTATCTTAGACCCTATCGCTTCACTAACTGTGTGTGTTCCAGGACATTAGTGTATTTTCTTGTTCCCTCCTTTCTCACTCCTCCTTCCTCATTTCCTCCTTTTCTCCCATCTCTCTTTCCCTCTCTTTCCTCCCTCCCTTCTAATCTGCTGAAATTTTACTCATTTACAATTTTCTCCCTCTCTCTCTCTCTCTCTCTCTCACACACACACACACACTCTGAATCTCTCTCTCCCACTATCTGTCTCTCTCTCACACATACACTCTATCACTCATATACACACTCTCACACACTCACACTCTCTCTCATACACACTCTCACATACACACTTTCATACACACACACACACACACACACTTTCCCTGTTGCTCCTTCACATTCTTTCTCCTACACGTACACACTCTTTCTTCCTCTCTCTCACACACTCACACCCTCACTCACTCACACACACATACATACACACACACACACACACACACACACACTCTATCTCTCTCCCTCTCCCTCTCTCTCTCCCCTGCTGGGGGCCAGCCTCTGTGTGTGTGGGGGAGGTGTGTTCTTCTTTCTTGTCAGTTCTCCTTGAGGCAGTGGAGGCGGAAGAACATTGGAGGATAAGACTTGGGTCTTAGGAAATTTGGGGTAATACTTTGTCTTATGAGATATTTAGGGTTGCTGTATAGTAAAAAGTTTACTTATCTAAGTCTAAGTCACTATGCCATTGTAGATGACCTGGCTTCTGTGTTCCTCTGAGGCCAGAGACTACAATCTCAGGCACTTAGCACCTCATCCTAAAACAGCAAGAGATTAAGTAAAGGATTACTTGCTAGAGCAACTAATTCCCTATTGTCCAGATGCCTCTTGCTTGTTGGGCTAGGGGGAAGTTTGGAGCAATAAACTTCTATTGAACCAGGAGAATAACATTTGCAGAAGGAAAAACTTTTACATAAGTGAATATGCATAATCTCACACATAAGTTCATACACAGCTTTATGCATGCCCATTTATACATTTCCATTCAAATCCAGCTGGGCCCAGCTTGCATGCATTCTCACAATTACATACTTACACACACACATGCATGCATTCTCACAATTACATACTTACACACACATCCATACTTACACATGCATATGGAGCAAAAGACTAAGCACCGTTGCAGAAAAATCTCACTCCTTCTGGATGAAAAATGAGCTCCAATCTTTATTGCATCGAGAAAGAAAACACTTCTACCCTTTTAATGTTAAATGAGTTAAACCCACATTTGCAAGAAAAAAGCTTTTTCCCTTTTAATAAGACTAAGCCTGCCTTGTCCTCACTGTGGGACCCGTCCTGTCCCATGGTAAGGAGAAGCCTGCCTGCTCCTTCTGCTCTCTGCAGCGTCTTTTTCCTCTTCCCCTCTGCATTCTGCACATTGCTCTCTTAGGTTTTCTTGTTACCTATAGTTTCTAAGTCATTCCACTCTGCATTCTCCTTCTAATCTTGCTCTCTCCTCCTGCTCTGAAGCCACAATAATGCTCTTCTCTCAGTGGCTTTTCTCCCAACGCTGTGCCTATGCTTCTAAGTTCTTCTTGAGTTCAGTTCAGTCTAAAAAGTGTTCTGACTAAAAACTTCTCCTCAGCTCAGTTCCCTCTCTCAGTTCTGTTCTGACTCTTCTCTTTGTCCTCAGCCCTTAATCATCTTTTAGAATACATGATCACATGCTGAAAAGTCCATCAAAAGTTCACACACAAAATCAAATCATAAACTGACATAGAAGTTTACAACAAAGAATGTTTACATGCATATCCATTAGGAGTAATTATCTACCTAAACATCCATCACCTGTCTCAGCTCCATAGTTTCACCTAAAGTTTAAAAACCATAACTAAGTTATTAGTGAAGTTTTGTATAGATAAACCCAGTCAATATTTTATCTTCTGTCCTAGCACCTAGTTCACTTTTTATGACCTTTGGTTAATTGTTTTATAACCTCTAGGAATGTGCTCTGAGTAGGAGAAAGTCTGGTTGTCATCTAAGAGCAATTAACTGGTGGCACTTGGGAGACTTTGCAGTTTGACTATCAGAAAAGGACCTAATAGCAGTCCCACTATAAAAGAGATTAATAATTACAGGTATAATTTTAGGAATTCTTATAGGATCATCATTAAGACATAAGTCATCTATTTGTCTATATAGCATCATTACAAGACAGTACATCTTCATGGATCTGCAGACATCTGCTCCAAATGGGTGCGCTAATACTTAGTGATTGTTATATATGTTTAATAATAACAGGAAAAGCATATAAATAGCAGGGATCTTTCCTAAAATGAATCCCTTACAGCCTTGCCTAATAAGGGTGTACCTGTCGCAGATTATATAATAATCTGAAGCAGGCCATTTTAGGATGATCACCCGCTAATATATTAGCTTGTCCTATTATGGCTCCTAACACACACAATCTCTCCCCAACACACATTCTCTCTCCCTCTCTCACACAATACTCTCACATATACACTCTCACATACATATTCACTCCCATATACACAATACTCTATTACTCACTCACATTCACACACATAGACACACACATATACACACACATACACACACACACACACACAAACACACACACTTATACACTTCCATTGTCTCTTCCCCAACTCTCTTGAGATGATTATGGTGGCCCCACCAGACACCATCATCTTGTTTTCAGTCTTAGAGGACAATCACACATTTCTTCACTGTTAGTATTAAGTTACCTGAAAGTTATGTGAAGACAATTTTTTATCCAGTGGAGGAAATGTCTGTTCTTTCTATCTTGTGGGCTGTTTCAAAAGTTGCAAACAGTTCTTAAATTTTTGCCAAAAGCAATTTTCACATCAATTAGTCTGATCACTATTTGTCCTCTTATATTTGCCAATAGAGTGGATTACATTGATTGATGTCTGAACACTGAGATAGCAGTCCAGCCTTGAAATAAGACTTGCTTGGTCATGACATGTAATTACTTTTATATACTGACAAATATATAAATCTACCTGTAAATATTTTTAGGGAACTTTGCATTTCTTATGAAGGATATGCATCTACAGTTTTTATTCTTGTTCTGACTTTGACTGGTTTTATTATTAGTATAATTGAAGCTTCAGCAAATGTATTAGGGGTAAATCTGTTTCTTCTGTATTTTGGAAGTGAGTGTGGGGAATTGCTGGTAATTCATGTGTAAATGTTTGATAAAGTTTAGCTGCATGTTGATGTCTTTAAACAGTTAATTTAGAGCACTGGACAGATAGTTCAGCAGTTGAGGACACACATGGCTCTTGCAGAGGCCCCAGGTTCAGATCCCTGCACACACTGGGCCACATAGCCACCTGTACAGGTCTCAAGGATCTAGCGCTCCCACCTGGTACTTACAGGTACCGCACTCATATAGTCCAATACATACATGGGGCACACTCAGCTGCACTCATGTGGTACACATACATACATGTAGGAAGACAGATATAGATCTTTAAAAGGGTCAATTCCTTAGTAGTTCCATGTCATTCTGCTGGTCTGTTTTACAGTGAGGTTTTTACTTTGTGTTTTTTGAGGACCTGACCCTTTTCATCTGAGTTGACCAACTGTACAGAATTCATTGCTGCATTCTTTCTCTATTCATATGTGTGTGTGTGTGTGTGTGTGTGTGTGTACCGATAGCTTATGTCTCTATATAAAAGTTCTTTCTTTATATACATACATGTATATAGTCTAATATCAATATCAAAACAGCTCATGCTTCATATTGCCTTTATCATAGTGACTACATTCTGTTAATCTATGCTAACAGTCTTGTAAGGATATTTAACTTTTACTTTCCCCATTCCTGTCAGAGTGTCTGGTATACAGGTGGCTGATAAATGTGCATTTAACACAAATTTAATTCAGTTTCGATGAAGCAAAGAAGGCAGCCAGCATTACAGGTGAATAATTTGGATTTCTTCAGAAATGACATTCTTTTTGTCTTATGAGGAGGCATGAATTCAATAGAGATGAAAATACGTGGGAAGACCCATGGATATACCAACTAAAGATAACAGTCTATTTATATCCCCCGTTTATATCTATTTTGAACCATCAGCTCCATTAGCGATACTCAATGCCCTATTAAGACATGGGGATATTCTATGGGATGAAGACCTGAGTCTTTAACACAGTGTGAATGTGTTGTGTCTGTTACAATTTCAGAATCATGACAGCCAGCTGTTTCTAAGTCATGCTGGTTGCTTGTGACAATCCACTGAGGGGGTCCATGCCCTCAGTGGCCCTCCAGTTCCTGGGATCTGGTTCTAATGCAGCTACCAGCAACCAACCTCCTGGAGAGTCACCATGCACCACAGTCTGGTCACCCACACTGCAGTTACTGTCTGTAGTAGTAAGTTGTTCTGATCCTGACACAAGGGTGATGATCTTAGATAATGCCCCTGCAGACCTGTGTCCTGCTATGGACACTGTATTATAGAGAAGAAATCACCATTCTGAGAATGGATATCTCTTGTTCATGGCATTCATCTGTGAGAATTGAAACCAGACATTAAACTGTTTTGATTTTCAAAACTAATTGACCTTACTTGCTTCTTTGAGTATTGGCCAATATATTAGCAATTTCAAAGGAGGGAAGAAAAGAGAAAAACTTTTTTTAATTTGCCAGGCACATAGATAATGGGCATATGTAATAAATAAGCTTAACATATTCAATAACCTCTTAAGTAAGCAGTTTGCATATTCAGATGCAGAATTTAGCCTGAACTCACTCTTTAGCAGTCTATATATTTCCAAAGATTCATAAAAGAACATCCCTTCGATAAGAAATAAGTTTTCCAAATGTATCATCCTGCGCCTCTAATGGGTGTGTTCTACTGTCAGGATCATGTGCGCAGGTATTCCGGAAGGGTCTGTCTTCCCCAAACTTCCCTCCTGCGATTCTCAGGGCTGAAATATGGTGCTAGACTGACATGGCCATAAATGCAGTAACTGCCAAGTTTATAGACCAGCAAAGAAGGCTAGAAATCCAATTATCAGCGAACCAAAGAAACCATCTCCAATAAAGAAGATATAGGGAAAGTTGTCTGATGGGGGGAGGAGAGTGGGAACTGATGGAATAATTCAGTGAAAGCACGTGTGGTTGTGCTCCCTGCTGGCCATGTTAGGTATGGGAGGGCTACAGTAGATTTCTCTATCATTCAGGTCGGCTTTCTGCTAACCCCATCGGTTGTCCTGGCACACTTCACTTACAGAATTTCAATTTTGAATTTCTGGAGATAAGCACAATGAGATAAGCACTTCCAGGGCTTTCCTGGTCCTTAGAATCAGTGACAAGAATGTAAACCCTGACCTTTGGATACCAGACAAAACTGAAAGATGAAGCAGGTACCTTATGACCAAGTCTTGGTCCCCCAGAACTCCAGAAACCCCTTAAACACGACTTACCGACCACGCACTTGGGAGATGGGTTCTCTGAGAGTAATGCCCTTGTGGATGGAGCAAAGGACGTGTTCTGTCTCACAGAACATCTTTTCAGGCCGCAGGAATTCTCCTTGCCAGGAAACACGTTCTAAGTCTCTCTCTGAATGCAGCCTCCCTGCCCGATCTCTCCTAGCTCTTTGGGAGACTCACTTCACAAAAATCCTTTATCGATTCTCTCAATAAATGGGGCATAAGGGACAGGCATTCGACTCTAACCTGAAGGAGCTTTGCAACCAGCTAGTGGGGTGAGAGTCTTTCTTACTGCATTTGAATACAGTGAAGGGTGGGAACAATACCAGAGCGAAGTAAAGGGAGGGAGGAAAAGACAAGGTATTTCCAACCTCTAGGTTAAGTACTTCCTACAGGAAAAATCATTTTTTAAATATTGACCTTCTGAACTCCACCAAGTTCCCGGTACTGGCCCGAGAATCATCAAGTTCCAAAGCTGTGTCTTGTTTGTGCTTTACCCAGACTCCCTTGTGCCTTGTTTATGGCTTACCCAGACTTCCTTTCTCACCCCTGACCAGCCTCACCTGTGGTCTGCTGGTCTCAGCTTCTAACTACCAAGCCTGCAGGAGAACGGGCTAGAAATAGTGAGGTTCTCACCGTGTGATTTAAAAAAAAAAAAAAAAAAAAGGAAGGTGTCTTGTAAATTACCCTTGTCTCCTTCTCTCTACCTCAGCTGCATTTGTCAGGTTGCCCGGGGCTGCAGTGGAGATGGTTCAAGGTAACACTTCAGTCAGCCATGTGCTCTGAGGAAATCGTAGGGATGGGGGGAAGGAGAGATGGGTTCTGAGGTGCAGCTCTCAGAGAGGGATAGGGATACAGGGAAACGTCTGTCAAGCACACACTCAACCTGCCTGTGGCACAGGCATAGAAACGGAAGCATCAGTGAGTGACGCAGAAAGGGCAGCTTTCCTTAGCGACCCCATCTTGGCTTCAGCACCTCCGTGATTCCCAGCTGTCTTTCTGCCCTGGGTTCACGCGATTCACAGCAGTAACTCCCTTGAAGTTTCATCTAGCTCGGATGCTTTTTTTGGTGCCTTAGCCACACTTACATTATAATCTCAGTGACACCCATTGTTCTAGCACTAAAGAAAACCTGCTGCTGCTGCTGCTGCTGCTGCTGCTGCTGCTGCTGCTGCTGCTGCTGCTGACCTTAGCACAGCGTTGCTCCGCTCAGTCAAGTGAGAAGAGGTGGGCATCCTCTAGGTACTTTGACCCGTCTCCTGGAAAAGCTCTGGTCCTCATCCCTTGAGAAACATTCAGGCCTCTGGGTAGTCATTATCCAGAGACAGCCTCAGACAAGTCCCAACAGCAAAGGCCTCCGGACAAGGGGATTCCCTAATAATTGACTAGATTAATTGAATAACACAATTCGGTACGTTCCATACACATCTTGGAGGTCATCGGTAAAATTTGTATTTCTAGTAACATGATACAGAAGAAAAATTCAAGTCTGACACATTGGGTCTAGTTATATTACTTATTTGGGCAGCAAGGGGACGTTTAATAAATGTCACCAGACTTTGCTGAGCTGTCCTGATGAGCACACATCTTTAGCTCATTCTACCAACTATCAGAATAGCTCCCACAATGCAGTAAACACTTAATAGCTTTTAAACAAAAAACTCTCAGCATCAAATGGTTAAATGGTTATTAACACACACACACACACACACACACACACCAAAGGCCATATCATATAATGTCTATATTTGGGGTCACATGTCTACCCTGAGCACCAATTGCTAAGTTCTCCAGCTGTTACACTGTTATGGTAATTCTCCTGCTATATGATTTGTTTTACAAAGTCAACCCAAACAAGAGTTTTAATAGGCATCTTTACGATGGACATCAGGCACTTTTTATTTAATCTTGAGAAACCATACAGATATGTACATAATATACTTTGTGCGCTCAATATTTATGGCGATTTACATAGTCTTGTGTTTATGCATGCTACTATTTACAAAACTCATTTGTTCAGCAAATATTTGCAGGTATTCTGCATGCAGAGCACTGCCAGTATTCAGCAGGAACAGGAAGAGCCCACACCCACAAGACACATTCTCACAAGGGGAAGTCAGACATAAAAAAGGAATCCTAGACGATTAAGTGTTAGGGACCAGCAAGATCAAATGTGTTCATGGGTACTATAAAGAAGAGGGTGCCCACTTATTTATTTATTTATTTTTTTGTGCAGAGAGGAAGCTAGGGCCAGGTATAGATGATTAATGAATTATTATTATAGATTATTTAATGAATGACTTTTGCCAGTGACAGCAGAATCCATTTGGAAAGCACAAGATAGATAAACCTTCCTCGGAAGCTCTCCGGACTGACAGCACAGAGTGGGGCATCCCCAGCAAGAACGAGATTCAATTGAAGAAAATTATTGTTCGGTGAACTGTCGCTAAAACTTGACCCACAGTCTCACAGCTGGGGTAAGCTCTGGCTTCAATGTCAGACCGAACTTTCTTAGACAAAGGGAGGGGAAAAATAAACCTTCGCCATAGTATCCTTTCTCTGCATGAATACAAAGAGAATCTACCCACATTTGGAAATGTCTCTTTATGCCAAAAAAAGAGCTAGTAGGATGCAGTCCATTGAGAATATAAACGGGTCAGGAAGACTAAAGGGAATGTAGTCTATTGCTCCTGGAGTCAAAATGGGACTTTTGGCATCTAGGTTGTATTTATCTTCACAGCTATCTTCACAATACTAATGTATTTCCCAATCCCATATCTACTTATGGCTATCAGGGCAGTGGTACATTTTCTTTGAAGCCACTCCTAGCTTTCAAAGGGAAAAGTATAAATGTCACCACACTTAATCACTGACATGCTTCTAAAGGGATTTCCTCCATCAATTCATTATGACTGCCTGCCTCCTCTCAACACATCGGTTGTGCAATAAGCATACGGGTGTAATGGGGCACATTAGTTACCTGTCTTGTGATGATAGAACCCTGTGACCAAGGCAACTTATAGAAGAAAGAGCTTATTTGGATTTATCGTTTCAGAAGGATAAGAATCTATCGTGGCAGGAAAGAATGGCAGAGAGCAGCCGGCATGGCCGCAGAAGCAACAAGCGGAGCTCACTGTTTTCAAAGTCCGCAGAAGCAACAAGCGGAGAGCTCACATTTTCAAAGTCAAGAACGAAGCCAAAAGAGAACTGGAGCGGAAGTGAGGCCAGTAATCTCTCAATCCCGCCCCCTAGTGACGTATTTCCTCCAACAAGGCTGTGCCTTCTAAACCACCAGCTAGAGACCACGTGCTCAAGTGTCTGAGCCTATGGGAAACATTTCTCATTTTAAGTGAGCGCAGGAAAATAGAGTGGGGTCAGCAACCGGCAATAACATGAGTCTCACAGGGTCTACATTTCTGACTAGCAATGCACTACTAACTGCTAAATACATGATGTAACCGTTCATGTTAGTTTCAGTAAATAACTAGAATAAACCAGGCGATGGGCAACAAATAGGTAGATGTAGAGAGGGCTCAGAACTGAGGCATTTATAGCAAAGAGAAAAAAAAAAGGATTCTGAGAGCAGATAGTGTGGATTACAGCTTTAATTTACCAGACTTGAACATTTTTATATCCCACTATCACCCAGGGCAGGACATGGGCAATTGAAAGGACTCAATAAAAACGGTTGAAAGAACTCTGTAGGATAACCCAGATTTTCAGGGTGTATCACAGAAGTATGGGATGCAAGGCAGAGACTGAGGGACCATTTGGGCTGGAGTTTCTCCTTGCTGAACCACAGCACCAATTGTTGATTTGGTGTGTACATTGAGGTTGGAGAGATAAATAAAAAGTTAAGAGAGCTGGAAATCAGAACCCCAGATCTTCCATCAGGTTTATACTAATAGGCTTCAGTTTTGGAGAGAGTACTTTAGCTGGAAGCCAGGGCTAAGCTACAAGGTTCTGAACCTAAGCTTGAGATTGCTCCCAGGGACGCTGGACGAGAGGAGACAAGCAATGCAGATACCAAGAGACATTCTGTTATGCTCTCATGTGGAGGCAGTGGGTGTCACCATGCCTAGTCCATGCAAATACCTTATTAAAGGTATTTGCAACACAGAAACAGAGATACAACCAAAGTAGCAACACAGAGGAGAGAAACAAGAGTTGGATCATATATAACTAGACCCAGCACTATCAGTCCTAAGATTGTGGCATTGATAAGTCACCAAAGGCAGCTTCTCTTGGTTCTTCAGAAAGGTCAGAATGTCTGCATAATTCTCATGTAGGAACTCAGAGGAAGGAGAAAAAAAACCACCCAATGAATATTTAACAATACCAATCACTAGTGTATGTTCTAGCTATCTTGGCCACTTGTCCGTAGTTTCTAAGGATATATATTTTTTTTCATACATGACAATTGTGCTCTGAAAGAATCAGAGAGTTGTCTGGCAGAAGCTATTGTGCCGGAGGCAGGAAGAAGACTCTCAGATCTGTGCGACGCTGCTTGCTTTTGTTTTGTGTCTGATTCGGAGGAACAGAATCGGTATTTAAGAGGGCGAGCATCCAGTGTTAAATATGGATTGGCGGAGAGGGTGTGCTTCCCTCAGTCCTTAAGCTTCCACTAGAAACGATTTCCATCCTATAATTCATCGTGGAGTAGACAAAAATGTTAGAAAACATACTGGTTTGATGATAGTTTCAAAATCACTACCCACAAAAAGATTTCTTTCATCTGCTGTTTTCTGTCTTTTTTTTTATAAAGCTAATTTAAGCTAGTATACAAAGTCACATGTTTTGGAATACATTGTACTAACTCAGCCCCTCCCCCAACTGCCTTCTCTTTTACCATTCATTAATCTGTATTTTTTAGAACTTTCTAGTTCCTTGCTGATCTCAGTGGTAGAGTCTGATGGTTAATGTTAGCTGTTGACCTGACAAAATCAAGGATCACAAAGGATTTGGGCCTCTGGGTGTGTAAGTGGGGGATTATCTTGGTTACATTAATTGGTATGGGAAGAAATGCTCACTGTGGGCGACTCCATTCCGTAGACAGTGATGCTGGGCTGTCTGAGAGGAGAGAATGAGCTAAGCTCGGGCAAGCATGTGCTCATTGGTGTCTTCTTTCTGGCTGGGCATGTGATGTGACCAGCTGCCTTAGGCTCCTGCTGCCTTCCCAGAAGACAAGACCTTGATCTGTGAGCAAGCCATCTACCCTTTAACTTGTTTTTGCCAGCCAAAGAACCTAAGACACAAAGCATATGCCGACCCTTTAACATAGATAAAAGGTTATGAGAAGGTCCACAAGTTCTGAAACCTTTGAATACGTTGTTTCCAGCGTAACAATACCAGAAAGAACTAACTGAATGGTCTATATAACCTTGGTCAGTGATACTGAGGATTAGCAGCAGTCAGATTCACTCCCACTGGAAGACCTGTGTCTAATTCTTGAATTCTGGATGACCCAAGATTTTAGTGCATTATTCCAGAGTGACGTCAGAAAATGAAAGGAGTTTCATATGACCACAGACTTAGAAGAGCTTAAGTCTTTGAAGCCCTGAACTTGAGTCTGCATCTCCCTGAAGTAGCAACAGAGGATGCCTGCCCTGGACCTTCCCTAGAAAAGACTGTACTAAGTCTCCCACCCCTAGCTACACATCAGGACCTTGAACCCTGGGTTTGAATTTACAACTCAGAAGAGGCTCTGCAGGTTCTTGGTACTGTGCATCCTTTAGGGATGGAGGGGATGCTTCTAGGTGAGACAGCTTTCCACAGATCATGACTAAGCCTCTGCTAAGGTCAGCAACTCCCACCTTCTTCTCTCTTTGTTGTGGCCATCACTTATAAGGACAACATCCTGAATGGTACCTCACAGTCAGTAGCCCCTGAGCACAGACGGATGATACACCAGAACTGCTGTGGCAAACCTGGCTCTTATGTGACATAACAGATCATTTATTTCACCTAGTGGTTACCTTAGCAACATATCCGCCCCAGCTGTTGCTCAAATGATGCAGATAGAGATTCCTAGACCCACTTGTTCTCCCTGCTTGTTTTAGTTCTACTCAGTCATGGTATATCACAAGATTACATGACAGCTCTGCACAAGAGTTTGGATGGAGTTTCTTGTAAACCGATGTGCATACCTTGGGACCTAGGGTGCTATTTTCCTATATAATACTTCTGCCTTGAGCTGTGCCAATAGTCTGTTCACTTCAATATTCAAAGTAATTTATCCAAGAACACTAGATCTGAAATAGGATTTTATGTTCACTCACAGAGCACACGCCCATGGTAAATAAAATGAGGTGGCAGTGATTAGAAACATATCTCTTGCAATAGGCTAACAGTTTCTACAGCAAAGGCTATGGCTTTAAAACAGACAGCTTCAACCCCCTTCCTCTCAGCGAGTGATATAAGAGAATTGTGAAAGGTCATCTACTGGCCATCCCCAAAGGACTCTGCGCAGGTGATGAGACTTTCTGATGCATGTGGATGGGTTCATTGTATGTCATAAAGGCTCAGCTCCATGAAGAGGTTGCTTGGATAAGCTGGACTGGTTCCCTACCTGGCTCAGTTTCTGCTCTGCTCTCTCTGATTCATTCAACTCAGGGGGCACATTGGTTAAGGGGCATGTTCCAGACTCTTGCGTTGTCTTCTTAGTATTCATAATAAGGGTCTCTCCACTGTGCTGGATTATCTGAATAGTTTTAAATGTTTATATGTCACAGTGTAGCCTGTAAAGTTAAGTTGAGAACAGAGACCAAAATAAAAGTAACTCAGCAATGCTCACACCGGACACTCGGGTCACCTTTGCCCAGAGATGAAGGTGTAATTTCTAAATAAAATACACAAATAAAATATATAGTAATTATGTAAAATAAAAATAAAATTATGGGAGGGAGAACATGGCGTTGGACAGCGATTTAATACTGCACCCTAATATCAGGCCAAAACAAATTGGAGTCACTTCTCATAATAGAATATAATTGAACCGGACTCTTCTTGGAAATTTTGACACAGCAAGATACCCACTGGATTATAGCTGGAAGTCATTTATGATAATAGCTCATCTATTAAAAAGCAATCTAAGCCATCAAATTATGACTTTATTAAGGATTAAATTCTCATCGTGGAGCTTAAGGGGAAACAGCGATCTCCCCTCTGTCTTCCTTTTTGTGTGTGTCCCCACTGATACTCTTGCTATTATTGTTTTAAGCACATTTGTTTCCTGATCATGCCTGTGGGGGTACTACAATTCTCTAAGGTGTCTTCCTCTTTCTGGCTTGCTGAAGTAGCTTTGGTGCTTCCACAGCCTTGTGAAATCCTCCTGGAAGCATTGCAGATCTTAGACTTCTTTAAAATTCCACTCCTTCTCTACATCTCGGCCGATGACATCCTACTGTGCCATTCTCCCTCCATGTATGGGCAGCAGATTTGTAAAGAGGATGGACTGTTACTGTCTTTAGGCATTCTCCAATTGTTTTCCAGACTGAGAACCTTGGAGTTATTTTGGTCCCAAAACCCACTATCTTAGAATTCTTTTTTATGATCACCAAATTGAGAATAGCTTCCCTATGATTCCACATGTAATATTTTATGAATGGTAATAAATAATTTATAGGTCAAGCTCCCAGCATCCCCATAAAAACATAAACCTGACTCAGGTTTTTAATCCCCAATGCCACAGGAAGGAAGGAAGGAAGGAAGGAAGGAAGGAAGGAAGGAAGAAAGAAAGAAAGAAAGAAAGAAAGAAAGAAAGAAAGAAAGAAAGAAAGAAAGAAAGAAAGAAAGGAAAAAGAAAGACTCCTACCATGTGGTAAGTGTTCACCAAAGATTGTTGAATAAACATGTGGTCTCTTAATCTTCCTAATCCACTCTGATGGGATATAAAACATAAGCATACTAGTATTTATTGACTGGTGACTGTGTGACTAAATTGATGACTTCTTTGAGCAAAATTAAAAATAAGTCAGGGACTCATAGGAAGTCTGGACACACTAATATAGATTTCAGGATGAGAGTTTGCCTCAGCAAACACACAAGCTTCCAGATGACAGCTCTTCAAGGCATGCGCTCTGATGCAGGGACTCCAAATCTCCTCGTAGGCACCCCTGCAAGCAGCCTCTCAAAATCTGCTAATGAGCCACTGTCAGTGTCTGAGACTCCTGCTCCTCCATCCCTGTAGTAGAATTCTCTAAGGAAACTGGAATCTCCATCGTGAATTTTTTTGTTAGGTGTATTTTGTTTGTGGCCTCAGGGAAGCTCTGGGAAAGTGAGCAACTTTTCCTTTCCGTAGGTGAGCTTTGTTTTTCACAATTAAAATAGATTGCAGTTGGGCCGGGCTGAGAATGGTGTTTGTGGGCTCAGTGGATACTGGTTCCTTCTTCAGAGGTTAGGTGGGGTCTATTATCTTCGGATGGTGTGCATCGAAACATCTAATAAGATTCAGTCATTAACCTTGCCTTCATGATAGGCTCAGACTTTTGGACTTGGTTGAGAATCTGACCTATTTATTCTGATAATAACCTCTATTGTACTCATGCCTTACATAATTAACAGTACACTTGGTGTAGAATTTCCTAAAGGTTTGTGTAGTCATTGGCTAGTTTCAAATGTACCAATAATGCCAAGAGATCCCCAGAAGGAACACCATTTGTTGAGTAGAAATTTCGATGAAAAGGATGTTGGATGTGGCTTTAGAGTAGGCTGGCATTGAGAAGAAAGGCGCTGACAGGAAACTCCATGAGAGGATACAAATGAAAGGCACCCGTGAAGACTTAAAGAGCAGGTGAGCCTGCCACTCAGTGGTGGCGCTCTCAGTAAGCACAAAGCCCTGGGTTCAGTCTTTAGTGCTGGGGGGAGAAGAAAACTCTTCCCCCTTTTTCTTTAGTCTGCAGCACACCACAATCGAGACATGACTATCCTTCATGCAAATGAGAGTCAGTGACGTCATGGCGTGGATGTGCTCCGCCTCCCTCTCGGGTTCCAGCCTAAGATCATGGATTCTCAACAGTGATGAGCGCAGCTGTATCAGGGTCATCATTGCTACAGACAGATTCTCTGTTGAGTAGAAAGAGGGTCTTAACAAGGAAATGGCGGATTCCCACATCTAATCCAGGAAAAGAATAGGTCAGGATAGAGCACTTTATTGTACGAAAGATAAAAGCGGGCTCACAGAATGATGACCACACATCAGAGGGATGACAGTTTAAAGGGGCTCCCATTAGCTAAAGTTGGGGACAATCTGAGTCTCAAAATAATAAGGAACAGTAAAGATTACCATTCATTATCCAAAAACTAGGAAATACATACTAAGATAAATACATGAATAAAAGAGGAAGGATGCTTCTATACAATAGGACAGAAACTAATAAATGTAAAAGAAATGATCAAATTGCAAAACCCAAATCTAGTAGCAGCAATCATTAATCCAGGCAGGTCACGTCCATGGTGCATGTGGGAAGGTGTGGAAGAGCTGAGAGGATGAGAAGTGTTCTCACAAAGTGAGATGGTGGGGCAGGTAGCCTTCATGGAAGGGACCAGGGAGACAGCATCTGATCTGAGTAATCAGCTGGAGTCCACGGGTCCAGGAACAGGAAAATAAGCATCAGAGTCCTGTGGATCTGACTCAAATGGAATGAGACCAACATCATGTCTATGATAGTAGGTTATACATACATACTCGAGGGCTGGAGACATGGCTCAGTGGTTAACAACCTTGGCTCCTTTCTGAAAACCTGAGTTCAATTCCCAGAACCTACAGTATGGCTTGCAATTGTCTATAACTCCTGTTTCAGGGGATCTGACACCATCTTCTGGCCTCCTGGAGTATCAGGCATAGAGTTGGTGCATGTATATATACATATACACATATCATATACATGCACATGCACATACATATATATGTATATGGAGATAAGAGAACCAATAAAAGAATGAATGAATGAATGAATGACTACTAGTCATGTTTGACACTGACACACATCCCTTTTCTTGTAAAGGTATTCATAGAAGAATTAGCATGACAAACAAACTCTGTGGGCCAAGAGTGATATAGAATATTCATTCACCTTATCTAGATATTTTAAATTATTTTAATTAGATTTTTTAAATTATTTCAAAATGCATGCGTTGCTAAATACTGCGGACACACACATGGTATACTGTTGTTACTCTATATCTTTAAGATTTATTTTTATCTTTTATCTATGTATTTGTTTGTGTGTATGCTGTGTGTGTTCATATGAGTGGATATGGAGCCGGAAGAGGGTGTCTCACCTCCTGGACTTAGAGTGACTGTTGACTGCCAGCTGCGAGCTGTGTGCTTGTCAGCTGTAGGTTTTGTAATTCTAATCTAAGTGGGCTCTACCCAGAGTGTGAGAATTTAATCTACTTTACGAAGATCATCTCTTCTCACCCTGTCCTGGGTTTCTGCTCTTCACCTGTTCTGTTTCATCTTCCCATTTCATCTTCTATGTGCAAGAGTCTCTGCAGGCGTTGTTCCTCTAGTCTAGAACACTCTTTCCCTATCTCTCTACATGGTCCTTTTAGTTTCATTCTTTGATTATTTCAGTTCTCACCTCAATATATCACTTCCTTGGGGGTGGGTAGGGGCAGTCCCCTATCTCTGAAAAGACCAACTATGGCTACAAGCATAGTCATGTCTTCCGCACCTATCATGGTGCCCCTGTAACCCTCATGGAGTGTGCCGATCAAGGGATGCCTTTCTTTCTTTCTTTCCCTGATGTCATTCTTCGTCTTGCTGCTCTTGCTTTAGGGCGACCTGCTTTGCTTACTGACAGCCCCTTCTCCAAAGCCCAGCACGAGAGCTTCACCATCACGTGCTGCACTGAAAATCCTGAGCTCATCAGCTCTGCACCAGCAGCCTCCTAGAGATGAATCAAGTTGCTTACCCCCACTAAGGTTTTAAAAGCAACTTTGTATCAGTAACACCACACCTGATCACATTTGCAGCGCACCATTGCTGAATGAAGAGGAGTGTCTCACCTATGCAGACACCTGTTTATCTTGAAAATATCACCTGATACAACTTGAAATTTTATACATTTAAATCGATTTTTGGGAAGGCAGACTTCCTTGTTATTCTCTAATTATCACATGTAATATGCAACCTTTGTTTGAAGGTACAAGCAAGCAAAGAACACAATTCAACTTTATTTTACCTTAAAATTTAAAAAAAGGAGTATACATTTAAAGTTCTGAAAAGTTAAAAATGTTCTTGGCTCAAAGCGAGGCCAAGATGTCTGAAGTCTTCTCCTCAGAAAGACTACAAATGTGTTTTTTATTTCATTCCATATTAGTGTATGGAAGAATAAAGACCAGGGCTCAAATGAACAAAAGTAAGAACAATAATTCTATAAAACATAAAAAACTAGATACATACAGTACCCCGAATTTGAAAAATACAAGCTCTGTATGGAGACATGTAAAAATATTGAATCATCGGAGAATTCTTATACTGCAACATGTCCTCTAGACCCTTGGGATTTAGGGGAAGAAATATTATCACGTGATTTCCATTCTGATCCATCCCTTGGACCTCTCAGTTGTGTGAGCTTGTGTGTGTGTGTGTTTGTGTATACACGAATCTGTGCATGCTTGTGTGCTTGTGTGTGCACGCATATGTGCACATGTTCATGTGGATGACAGATGGTAAACCTCAAATAGGTTTCAAATAGAGTTTGAAAACTGCACCTTTCTGTTGCAGTTTTGAGACGGAGATTCTCCCTGGCCTTGAGTTCCCCAGGTCGGCTAGGCTGGCTGGCTGGCAACCTTCTGTGACTTGTTTGTCTCTCTCTTCTCAGCACTCTGTTTACAAGCCCCTAGCACTGCAATTGGCTTTTCTAGTTGGGTTCTGGGGGTTGAACTTGGGTCCTTGTGCTGGCTAAGTGTAGTGGCTATTCCTGGTTGTCAACTTGGCTATATCTGGAATGAACTACAATCCAGAATTGGAAGGTTCACCTATGATGGTAATCTGGAGGCTCAGAGATACAAGTTTCTGACTTGGGTCTTGGCATGGAGATCTTGCAGCATTGTGGCTATGAATTCCAGAAGATTAAGACAAGGAAATCTCTGAGTTCAAGTTCATTAAGGGCGGTGGCAGGAGCTTTTAATCTGGGCCACACCCTCTGCTGGAGACCTACATAAGGACATTGGACATTGGGAGAAAGAACACTCACTCACTCTTCTTTGCCTGTGTGCCTTGTGGGACTGAACAACTGTTAGATCCTTAGACTTCCATCCACAGCTGCTGCTGACCACTGTTGGGGAGTTGGGCTACAGATTGTAAGTCATCAAGAAATTCCCTCACTGTACAGAGACTACCCATATGTTCTCTGACTCTAAAGAACCCTGATTAAATACAGCAAGCAAGCACTTTTTTGATGGAGCCATCTCTCTGCCCCTGAATCTTTACTATTTATGAATCTACATACTTAGGGTTGTGTAAGTTTGATAAAATGGAATGGGAATAAACAAAAAATCAAGACTGTATTCCATGTGATTGGCAGGCAATGCTCAGGCCATACTCCCAGCAGGCCTGGCACTGTTCAAATACTTTGCAAATATTTATG
Source organism: Apodemus sylvaticus (assembly GCF_947179515.1). Lineage (NCBI taxonomy): Eukaryota > Metazoa > Chordata > Mammalia > Rodentia > Muridae > Apodemus > Apodemus sylvaticus. The sequence goes on along the minus strand of NC_067476.1, from coordinate 157,138,774 downwards.
CTCAGACTCTTCTTTAGAGTCCCAGGAAGAGGTTGAACACTTGTACAGAATCAGGTGTTCAGTAAATGTCAGAGGTGGAATTTGGCCTAAACCTATTGGTTACAGAGCCTGAGCTTTTACCCCGATGCTGGCGGCTGGCACTCTCTGTTGCTCTGATCACCATACTAATTCCTTTGAATGCTCAGCCTTCTCTCTCTGCTTTCACACACCGTCCTGGCAGATACTCCAGAGAACTACGTGAGAACACACTTAGCAAATATCAGAACAAGAGATGAGATGCTGCTTGCTGCTCTTCGGAACCGTCTTGTCACATCTGCCTATTTTCTCATTTAATCATTTTTGTATGCAGGTATTCTAGTGTGGGTATGTGCAGCCAGCTGCATGCTATGCTCTAGTGTGTGTGTGCACACATGTGCATGCTGTGCTCCAGTGTGTGTGTGTGTGTGTGTGTGTGTGTGTGTGTACATGTGCATACTGTGCATTAGTGTGTATGTGCACACACATCTACATGCTGTGCATTAGCGTGTATGTGCACACATGTGCATGCTGTGCTCCAGTGTGTGTGCACACATCTGCATGCTGTGCATTAGTGTATATGTGCACACATGTGCATGCTGTGCTCCAGTGTGTGTGTACACATCTGCATGCTGTGCATTAGTGTGTATGTGTATACATGTGCATGATGTGTTCCCGTGTATGACATATGTGCATGCTGTGCTCCAGTGTGTGTGTGTGCCCATGTGCATACTGTGGTCTAGTGTGTACAAACATCTGCATGCTGTGATCCAGTGTGTGTATATGCACATGTCTGCATGCTGGTTTCTAGTGTGTGCACATGTGTGTATATGCACATGTCTGCATGCTGGTTTCTAGTGTGTGTACATGTGGGGATGCTGCTCTTTAGTGTGTGTAAGCACTACACTAAGTGTGTCTACATGCTGTGTTCCAGTGTGTGTGTGCACACATGTGCATTCTGTGTTCTGGTGTGTTTGAGCGTGCATACATGTATATGCTTTGCTGTAGTATGTGTGTGTGCACATGTCTGCATGCATGTATATGTGCATTCATGTACAGGACAGACAAGAGTCAACATTGAGGGTATTCCTCTAGTTCTATTTCAACTAAAAGGATACTTTTTTAAATTATTTATTTATTTATTTTAATTGAAAATAGATTTTTAATTACAATATATTCTAATTATGGTTTCACCTCCTCCAACTTCTCCCAGATTCTCCTCGTCATTCCACCCATCCAAATCAATGTCTTTCTCTTTCATTAGAAAAACAAAGAGGAATCTAAATAATAATAATAATAAAACATTGATATATTATTAGTACTTAATATAAATTATAAAATAATTATTGTTATTTTTATGATGATGATTAAATAACATAAAATAGAATAAAAAACACCTAAATAGGAAAAAAAACCTGAAAGAAATGAAGAGGCAAAGGAAAACCTCAAGCAAGATATGCAGATGCAGAAACGCCCACACAGGTAAACATGGAATTTCCATTAAGACACAAACTTGAAAAACATAATATATAAGCAACAGCCCTGTAAGACAAGGAAAAAGGAGAAGAAAAATTAGTTTCCAGACAAAGTGTTGACTTGAAAAAAACAAACAACAAAACCTCAAAAATGTCCTTCCCGCAGCTCACTGTTCTGTGAACGTTGTGGAAGTGGAGGCGGAAAGATTGTAACAGACCGAGGGGGTGCAGGACACCACAGAATCAAGGCTTTCTAAAAAGTATTTATTTTTAATTTTATGTTTATAAGTATTGTCTCCATGTGTTTAAGTGTTTGGTGCCTTCCGAGGCCACAAAGAGAGCATCATCTGCAGTTAGGGATGGCTGGGGGTCACTTTGTGGGTTCTGGGAACTGAACCCACATCTTCTGCAGAAGCAGCGAGTGCTCTTAACCACGGAGTCAACTCCAGATCCCTCACCTCACTTCTGGAGATAGTGCCTTTCACTGAACCAGGAGCTCACCGATTTAGTCACACTGGTCATCGAGTCCCAGAAATCCTCCTGTATCTGCTTCCCAGAATTACCATTCCCGTGTATGCTGATATTCATCAGTCAAAGTGGTTTTGGGTCTTGCTTGTGGGGCAAGCATTTGAGCAATGGAACCACCTCTGTAATCCCTATTTTCCCCTTTAATATTAATGCAGGGTCAAGGGGGCTGTGCTAGTATACTCTAGTTTTAAAGATAAGAAAACCAGGGACTAGGCAGGGCATCTGAGTCTAAGGTAGCACAGTCAGCAAGTGATGCAAATTGTAAATTGTTGGCGTGGCTTTTAAAGTGACAGATCATATTGATCTGGGCCAAGGTCCTGATTCTCTCTCCTGTGATTTTTTTTCCCCAAGACAGGGTATCTCTGTGTAGCCCTGGCTGTCCTGGAACTTACTCTGTAGACCAGGATGGCCTAGAATTCAGAAATCTGCCTGCCTCTGCCTCTCAAGTGCTGAGATCAAAGGCACCGAACACCACTGCCTGGCTCTCTATTTCTTAACTTCAGAAGTGAAATAGCAATGTGTTTATTTTCCAGTTTGGTTCTGCGCATGGCAGCCCACCTAGCTTTTTTCCCCTCTATGTTAACTGTTGCTTTCCGCACATATTATACCTTGTAAAGAATCAAAAGAGTAAGTATGACCCTCATTAGTGGAAGGTGTCTGTGTGAGTTAAAAATGGGATGTCGCAGCTAGTTTTGAACTTGGAGAGGTGCCGAAGCCTGCAGGTATCAGGCGCCAAGCAACCCTGTCTGAGTTGCGTCATTTCGTAAAATGTGAAACTGCTCCCTTCACACCAACAAGGATATTATTAGTGTGTGGATTTGGCTTTTTAACTTAAGAGGGGAAAGGACTTCATTTGCAAGGACAGTTGAGAAGGGTTTGGAGTGCTGGACCACCCGTGCATACATGTATAGGCTTTGCTGTAGTATGTGTGTGTGCACACATAAAGCGTAAAGCGGAGGCAGAACGTTGACGGTACATCTGATATCCAGAGCCAATGCCTCATCCACCCCAAATCAGGAGCCTCCAGGTCCCTGAAGTGGCCTAGATTTTCAATTGCTTCATCTAGTCTGAAAGTGGAAACCCTGGGGCAGGTTTTGTGTCACCCTAGACCACAGTACCCTCTGATCCCAAATGTATGTGTGTTGATAATTTTCTGTAAAACATTATTCACTCTCTCTCTCTCTCTCTCTTTACGCTATATTCTGGGAGTAGAGAAATAATCATATTCACACCAAGATAAATGGGTGATGGCTACTATCGCCAGAACTGGAACCGAGTGATCATGTTTCCTGTACAACTGACCTTATTTAAATAATTAATGAATAAACATTCATTAAGGTTCTACCTCACTGGGCCTCATGCTCCAAATGATCCTAGGCAAGAACATAGAAATCACTTGGAAAGGTTATTTTGTGAGCATTTCTGGCTGAGTGTTTTGTAGTTAAGGTTTATGGCAGCCAGGAATGATTGCAGTGGGTTGAAAATTACTCATTGCACACAGGAATTACAAAATGCCTTTCTGTTAGCACGGATCTAACACAACCTCACCTATCATTATCAAATCTGGGCACTGCCAGAGATATCTAAATTTAACATGGAAAACAACAGATGGAAAGAAACATCACCCTACCTGTGCTCTCCAGGTGTGAACCGTGACTCATTGTGGGGAGATTAAGGGCCGCAGAAAACAGTTAGCATAATGGCATGTTCTGCTAGAAACTGAAGGAAAGAAGGAAAGACAGAAGGAAGAAAGGATAAAAGGAAGAAATGATGGAAGGATATGTGTGTTTGTGTGTGTGTGTGTGTGTGTATAAGTTGGTGGTTGGATGGATCAATGAATTAATAAGTATTGAATCATAGGTGTGAATTTCCAAGGTCATAGAATAATTCTCTGGAACCCAAGTTCAGACATCATAGATCGGTAGATTCTGAATAAGGATAATTGAACAAAAAGATTCCTACTTGGAAGTCTTCACTTACTTGGGAGCTGTTCTTAGCAGGAAAGGGATTAAAGGGGCTTCAAGAACTGTGTAAAGGAAATGAAAAGCTGTGTGTTGTCTTGGGCTATTATTTCTTATTTGTCTATTCAATAGGCAGAAAATGCAAAGCGATGTGACTAGAAAAGCCACCGCATGTTCTTTGAAATATGTGGAGACTGCGAGGAAATCTTTCCTGCATTTATAATGTTTTCTATTCTTGATCAAATCAGAGGCTGCAACAGTTCATATCTAACTCTGTTTTTTTTTTCTATTCTCTTTGTTAAAAAATATTAGTAGCAAGGGAGTATTTTAAAAAATTAGTTCAGAAAATAATGTCATAATATAGAAATATTTCTATTTATTTAACTGTTTAATTCCACTGCTTTTGGGACCATCAGAGAAGAATTCTCTCTGCATCTTCAAATATAATTTGGGACCATGTTCCTATCACCACTGGTGATATGCATCGTTTATCATGATGAAATAATAATTCACGTGTCCATTAAAGTGATTTTGGTACACTAGAAGCTAGACTAAATGATTATGACTATTCTGCATACAGATGTGGAAATGTAAAGAGAAATTTTATCCCTTTTCTCTTTCAATACAAGGAAAGCCATTGTGAACAGTGAATCACAGTTCTTCAAATAATAACTCTGTGGAAATCTTTGAGCCCAAGGCCATGGTATAAGGTTGTGAGATAGAATACTGTCATCAAACTCAGCAAGAAAGTGAATACGCACAAGAATTTATGAGTGAGAACATGGCCGACAACACATCAAAATTAAGAGGGTTTAGTTGTTCACTACAAAAACAGGAATCGGGAACAAAACAACACTGACTTTGTAGAAACAAGAGAAGAGTCTATCACCTACCACCACGACCACCTTCAAACCCAAAGATTTGCTCGTTTTCTTTGTATTTATTTCAGTAGATTTTGGGCATTGTAGGGAAAGATTTTGATGTAAACACTTGTACAGCTGATTTGATAACCTTACCTTATATGTGTGAAGTATTACTTAGTACAAATATGCAAGTGAATTCTAGGCAAGGATGACATCCACACGTTGTACTGATATTTCATGTTGATGATAGACATGCAATGAGCTAAGCACATTGCTGTTGTGGCAGAGGGGGAAAATCTGAGGTCTCAGTGTCTCCCAAGAAGAGCACCTAACTCAGATTGAGGATTCTAGAAACATTTCCAAGGAGAAGAAATTCCTCAAATGACATATATATTTAGGTAAAACTCTAGGAGTTGCTGTGTTGCAAGATGATATATGGTCAACTTTATAAGTAAAACACTGATTTAGAAAACTCACAGCAGTGGGTTTTCTTCTAGGGTCTACAACCTACACAGCCAAGGCTGACTAGGTTACAGTATCAGGCATGGATTCCCTCCTACTGAGCAGGCCTTTTGTCCAACTAGGTGGATGTTGGTTAACCCCAAGGTCCAAGTGCTGCTTGTGTCCTTGGGAATATCTTGTCTGTCTCATCAGTGTTGTATACTTTGTAGGCTTTCCATCTTGGTGGTAGACTATTGTTTGATTTGCCTCCCCTGACTTTCTACTATTAGAAGTAGTCCTTGTGGGTGAAGCTCAAAGGTCAGTTCCAGACTGATTATTTTTTAAGTTCTGAAATATCCACAAAAATAAAATATATAAAAAAGAAACTGTCCAGCTGTTCTTAGAGTAGCTGTCCTCTGATTTGACACCACTTCTATTAATGTAGGTGATGTTCTTCCCTTGGTACCATTGCCAACACTCGAGGTATTTCTGTAGAAGCATGTGTGGACTTCAGTGTGTGCATTTTAGCCATTCCAACACAATACAATAACATAACCTTATAGTTTCATTTTCCACGTCTCCATTGATCAATGGTGCGGTGTTCACTATGTGCATACTATTTTATGTGTCTTCTTTGTGAAATATCTGTTGGCTCCATTTATTATTACTTATACTTTAATCATGGCCACCAGAGTCATCTATGTAGTCTGCATATATTTTCCTAGATCTGCTAATGGGTTTTATTAATAACATCTAATAAACACACACCAACCTTATGAGAAACATTCTTGTGTGCTCACTCTTCCTGCATTAGATCATCTTTCTCAAAATGGATTTGAAGATAGTTTACCTTCCACTGTTTGTAAAGCTTTATCATCTCTGATGTTATATAGGACTGCATTTATCCTGACTTACATTTATCCCTGAAATGAGATCAAAGAAGTTCACCACTTTAAATGTGGGTATCTAATCGCTCTGGTGTTATTTGTTGAACAGACTTTTTTCTCTTCACTTAAATATTTTAGCATCTCTATCAGTTTGAAATAGAGTGAATTCCATAGGCTCATATATTGGCATTCTTTGTCAACATAGAGAGGAACTCTTTCAAAAGTCCGTAACAGGCCCAGTATCTCTTTTCCATCTTTCAGCCTGTAGATCAAGATGTAGCACTCAGCTACTGCTCCAGCTCCATGTGTACCTACATGCTGCCATGTTCTTGTTTATGATGATAATGAACTAAACATCTGAAGCTGTAAGCAAACCCCCAAATGCTTTCTTTTATTTCTTTTTCTTTACAGCAATAGAACAGTGTTGGTACCAGAAGTGAGGTATTACTGACAAACTGGACCATGCTGTTTGTTGAATGAATATGGATTTTTGGACTGTGGACTACTGGTATACTGGTAGATGAATAGGAGACAGCAGTGCCCAGAGCAATGCTGATCATGGCACCTGACTGGAGAGGTTTTAGAGAAGAAAAACATTACTAAGTCACCTAGAAACCATTCTTATAATACTTTACAATGGATGTGGCTGCTTTCTGCTCTCCTCTGAAAAATCTGCTCGATGCTAATCTAAAGAATTTTTAATTAATGGCCTTGGCAGAAGAGATTTCAAGACAGCTTAGTATTTATTGTGTCTTGTGGTTATTAGTGTTATGTCTTATGGAGGTCTATCATGAAAAGGAGCAACCTGTAGAAGGAAAAACACAAAATATACAGTTTGAGGAGCACCAGGAAGTGTAATGTATCCAAAGCCAATGCTTGAAGAGACAAAAGCTTAAAGGGAAACAATGTTAAAGGGAGTAAACTGAGTGGTGACCTCAGGGCAAGACCCCACCCAGCTAAAAAAAAAAAGCTTAAGCAAAGTGAAGGAAAACACCAAAACCAGAAAGTAGATGCAGATGTAATTGAAGGAGGGAGGTATGTTCCAGTTCTAGTGAGCAAAAGAACCTGGCAACTTGGCCACTTGGTTCTGGCTTTTGAGTCAAGGATACAAGAAAGGTTATGTAGTCACTATCTGTGATTAACAAAAGCTGGTGAAGCCAGGAATATGTCAGGAGTGTCCCTGCATGGAGGCCTAGAGAGAACATTATGTGTTGCAGACACCAAGATATTGGAGATGCCATCCATAACTGTGTTATATCTGCAAAGGAAAGATATATACTGGGCGTGGAACCACCATAAGTAAGAGGATTGTTTTTAAATCAACAAAACTGAAAGGAGTTTGAGAACTGAAGAGATCTTTGACATCAAGCATGGAGATGCAGAATTTGGAATTTGACATCCTGGTTTCAAGTGTTGGTCTGGTCTTCCTCACTATGATCCTTTTCTCCCTTTAGGAATGGGAATGCAAATGCTGTTTTATATTGGAAGTGTATAATTATATTATACACTTACCATGGTAATTGTATATTACACCATGGTAAGTGTATAATACCAAATTATACACTTATACCTTTTGATTATACCTTTTGACCTTAGGTCAAAACACTTAAGATATTGACTTAAGTCTCAGTAAAGACTGTGGACTTTTAAACAGTCTTAAGACTGAAAGACTATGGGGACTTTTGAAGTTAGACTGAATGGATTTTATATTATAAGTCTATTGGGGTGGGGAAGAGTAGAATATGTTGGTCTGAACAAGAATGCTTACTTTAGGCTTATATATTTGAGAGCTTAGTCAAAAGAGAATGAAATTCTTTGAAAGGATTAGAAGGATCAGGAGGTGTGGTCTTATTGGAGAAAGTGTGTGAGGTTTGTATATGCTTGGCCCAGCTCAGAGAGTGGCACTATTAGGAGGTGTTGCCTTGTTGGAGTAAGTGTATCACCATGGGTATGGGCTTTAATACCCTTGTCCTAGCTGCCTGGAAGCCAGTCTTCTCCTGTCTGCCTTCAGATAAGGATGTATAACTCTTAGCTCCCCCTGTACCATGCCTGACTGGGTTCTGCAGAGCTCCTATCTTCATGATAATGGACTGAACCTCTGAACCTATAAGCCAGTCCCAATTAAATGATGTCCTTATAAGAGTTGCCTTGGCTGTAGTGTCTGTTCACAGCAGTAAAACCCTGACTAAGACAAAAGTGTGTCAAGGGGATAGACTTTGAATTTTCAAAAGCCCATGGGAAGAAAGTGTTGCCTCTCTTTTCTCTATATTGGTCTTAAGATAAGGATATAGCTCTTAGCTATTGCTACAGCACAATGTATATGTCCATGTTCTCTCCCATGATGATAATAATCTAAACCTCTGAAACTGTAAGCAAGGCCCCAATTAAATACTTTCTTTTTTATGAGTTGCTTTGATCATGAGGTCTATTTATAGTAGTAGAAAAGTCACTAAGACAGCATTTATGTAAAAAACAACCAGTTGCCCATATACATATATAATGTGGAAACCTAAGGGTTATTTGGAAAGTCAGTTGTGTTGCATGGTGTTTTGCTGGAGCAAACACATGAAGGAATGTTTTTAAAGTGGACACAGGTGAAAGACTAAGACAGACGCGTGAAGTAGTGTTTAGATGAAGCAGACAGGTAAAAGGATGTTCTGCTAAAGCAAGCACATGAAAGGATATGTGATAAAGGATTCCTTCCTAACAACATGCATATATTGGTCTGCCTTACACTGCATAGTTGAGCACTTTGTAGGGACTCCATAGAGAGAAATTTACCAAAAAAATTCTGGTGGTATATTGGTGGCTTCTTGCTGCTTCTGCAGACTCAGGCTAATTGGCAGTGATATCACCTGAGACAGACCCAGAAGCCAAGGCAAGATAGGCATGTGTTGAGGCTAGCTATGTGGAGGACACGTGATGTTTGAAGAGTATAAATAGGACTTGAGGGACAGTGACAGAGGCTGAGCTAGGCTTGCTTATAGAGCTAGATGTGCAATGCTTGTGGGTCTCACATCTTTACTGATCTCTGATTTGCTGAGAGAGGCACAGACAATAATTTTTCCTGGCATTCCTCCTGGTCTCTCCTGCTGGCTTGTGCTGAAGCTGAGGCCTGGCTGTCTCTGCTAAGTAGTGCCAACTGGACTGCTAGTATATCTCTAAAGTGTTTGCAAATGGATGGAGCTGTGTCTGCTAACCTGTGAACTGAACTGTTGATTTCCAGTCAACACAGATAGGAGTTACTCTAAAGAACCTTTCTAAACAGGTCCACTCCATGTCCCCAATCCCCTTTATCCTTTCTTTCCCACTACCTCTGGTGGGTGGTGGGCTAAAACGGAGGTTAAAGTGTTTAAGAACCATCATTAAAAATAGGTTTTGAAAAAATTAAAGTCCACATATGTGTCTGTTTTTTAAATCTCTATTTAGTCCATGGATTCATTCACCTTACTCAAAGCCATACTGAGTTGATTTGTGTGGTATTGTGGAGTCTTGAGATCAGAGCAAGGAAAGTCTTCCTCACTTTAAAAATGGATTAATCCTCCTAGGCTTCAAGTCATAACCTATTGCTCTCCTATATAAATTATTGCAGGATCCCAATTTCAAATCAATAATGAAAGTCTCACTGGGATTGGAATTGAGATTGCAGTTAAGTTTATAGATTAATTAAGAGAAAATCTTTTCATAAAAAATCAGATTCCTTAATGTTATGTCTTATAAAGCATGAATATAGTGCATCATTCTGTTTAATGAATCCCTTCCTTTTCCCAATTCTTTGTAATTATCTGTATAAAGCTTTCCTAAAATTTGGATTTTCAATGATCTCTAAAGACCCGATTGTAAAGGCAAGGCCTCAGAGTGACACTATTGGAAGGCAGTACCCTTGTTGGAGGTGTTTAGGCCACAGATGATGCGCAGGGGTCTGTGAGGCCTGGCAGCTTCCTCACCTTCATTCTCTTCTTGGCTATTAGGTACATGGATTTGCTAGACCATATGCTCCAGCCATGATGAATCCCATGGTTACACCATGGTTACGCTGTGGTTATAGGTCTAAAGCAAATATGAACCAAACCCAAATGTTTCTCTCTATAATTTAGTTGTCTTAGATATTTTGTTGTAACAACTAACATAGGGTATCTGCCTAACTTTCAGAAGATTTGCCCCTGATTACTAATTTATACTGGAGCCAAATATATGTTACACAAGAAGTGAATATACTTCCTCACTTTAACATTCTATAGCTGTGTTTCTTTGGCTTGTTTATATTGTTATTTTTGAGATAGCATGTCACGGTTGTATTGTTTGCTATGTGACAGACATAGCTGGTTTCAAATTCACAGAGAATCCTCAATTCTACCTGGAGAGTTTTGAAACTGAGGTGGGCACAACCACACTCACAACAGCTATATTTTCAAAATAATTTTTATGTACCTATATTGGTCTTATGTCTCCTTGGTTCATGCCATTGATTTAGCATTGAATAGTATTAATGAGAAGGGAAATCTACCTTCTCATCCCAGTAACAGGGAACTTATGTCTTCCACAAGTCTGTACATTTAGGAAGAAAGTGACCTTGTTAAGCATCATTCTTATCAAGTATTAGGGTCACATGACTTCCCATTTTTTCATTTTTTAAAATGAGTTAGATTGACTGCTTCATATATGTGTGCTGTGAGCAAATAATTGAAATGTTATATATTATTCTTCCATGGTTGTAATTCGAAATTCCATATCTATTCTTTGGCAAGGAATATCATGTTCATAGTGAGGTATGGAATATATAGTGATAACACAATAAAAAATAAAGACAGAATCAGCTAGTGCATGCATGCTCAAGATCTACTCTGTACTAAGCCACGTTATTAGATAACAGCCATAGAAGGCAAATATCATAACATCCATAGACAGAAGTTCACTTAGACATTATGCAAAGAAAGAGTATTGGACTTGAACAAGCACAGCCTGAGAATGAAGCAGCCAGAACTGGAGTGATTTGTTTCTAAAAAAGTTTGTTTTAACATTACATGGTAATATGCCATTTTGATTGTCTTTGTCTACAAATCTTTGCGCATGTCAATAGATGCTGACCATAGTCTGTACCATTTAGCAAACTTTAGTGGATACCTACTATGTGGAAGGCATTGTTGAGCAATGTGTGGTTCTCTTTCTCCAACTATTAAGTCGTTTTCTCTGTAGGAATGCAGCCTTTGTTTCAGAAGATTCTCTTGGAACCATAGCTGTGTCGCCTTGCCTCTGTCGCCATTAATTCTTGTTGCAGACAGACTCTGTATCAAAATGTCTGCCCAAGTTCTGAATTTGACAGCCCCAACTTCATTTTTCATCTCAGGGTCTTGGCTTCTGTATAAGATGAAATATGTACGGGATTCTATCCACAGATCAGCCATGGTTCTGTATAAGTAGATGCAGTCTATCAAGACGATACTGTCTCCTCCAGATAGATACAAATCTGGCTGTGATAAGTGATGGTATCCCTTTCAACTCACACCTTCCTATTTATGAAATATTCACACCTGATACAAACAGTTGTGGCTTACTTCCAACAGCATTTCAAATACTGCCTATGGCTGAGCATGGGTATGAAATAGAATAGGATGTACAGGCTACAGAGCCAGTGAGGATTGAATGGAAAATTTCCCCCATAAGATCTTGTGTTTTAACTATCAATCCCCAGCTGGTGGCCCTATTTATAGAGATTGTGGATTCTTGGGACGGTATACCCTAACTACATGGAGGAAGTCTCCCTGGACAGAGATACTGAGACTATAGCCCAAATGTTGTTTCTCAGTTCCATCTCTTTCTGCTTCCTGACATAATATAATCAGTTGCTTTGTGTTCCTGCTACCACAGTCAAGATCACCTCCCACCACCATACCACTGTGGACCACGTTCTTTCAAACCATGATCCAAAAGAAACCTACCTGCCTTAAGTTTTTTTCTTGTCATCTATTTGACCACAGCAGTAAGAAGAAAAATGAATAGAATAATAGGTAGCTTATTCATCTAAGTAATTTGCCAAACATTTACTAAGTATCTACCCACTTTCTTTTTCATTAATCATTTAGCAAATATTTATTGATTACCTACTTCTACAAAAGACTTGCCCATAATTGGCAACAATACTTATCAATTGATAAACATGGCCATGGTCTCCAAAATGACCTAGATCTTCTTATTTATCCTCCTATTTTTGAAGATTTCTTTCTTCTAGTCCTTGAATATTCCCTGCCCAGAACCTTGGGCTTCTCCATTTTAGCTAAGCTAGTTCCTGCTCAGCTCCACAGTCAACTACTTGGTGAGTGTCTCATGTCAATCCTTTCTCCAAAACATGACTTGTCCCTCTGTCAGCAACTGCACCAGTGCTGTGAGTGATTTTCCTTTTCAAGAATGACTGGGTGCTTATTTGCTTTCTGATCTGTTTCTTCTATGTTTAGAAATAAACACAGGAGCAGACTTTGACTATTTTCCTCCCAGTAGGAACCCTGATTGGAAACATGCTTAGTATATATCACTTCTCTCTGTGTGTATATGTATGCATATATTCTCTCTCTCTCTCTCTCTCTCTCTCTCTCTCTCTCTCTCTCTCACACACACACACACACACACACACACACACACACACACACACACACACACCTCTGTGGTGTGGTGGTGGTGTGGTGTGTGTGTGTGTGTGTGTGTGTGTAGAGCAAAGTTCAATGTCCGTTGTCGTCTTCAGTTGCTTTCTTAGAATCTGAAGTTGACCACTTCAGCTAGACCTCTGTGCCAGCAAGCCCTGGGCTTCTGCCCATCTGTACCTCTCTGTCTCTGGAATTACATGTGAGCGCTGATGCACTTGGCTTTTTTTATGGGAGTCCTTGAGAAGCAAACTCAGATCCTCATATTTGCAGGGCAAGTGCTTTATCAACTAAGCCATCTCCCCAGTTGCCCTTGCTATATACTCTTCAATCAGACAATCTGAAGAATAAGCAGAACCTTTGCTGTCCTAACTGCTGTGACCTCCATGCCTGTTCTGTCCTGATCCCAGTTTGCCTTTGTTCCTTACAGCACAGCAGGCAGCTGTGGTGCTCACTGTGGGCAGAGCACTGCCGGCCACCTCTGAAATACTCAAATCAAAAGGACGCCCCGAACTGTTAACAAAGACTAACTTAATCCTCTAAGATTTGTTTTCTAAATGCTGGAGTTAAGTCATAACTCCCCCTAACCTTTGTACATTAATTTAGGGCTGAGTACGCACAGCCCCTTATTCTCAGTGATTGGACCAGCTGTGAGTCTCAGCATTGAGCTGCCCTCACACAGCTTCTCTGACCCACGCTGAGAACAGTCCGGACCTATTGTACAAACATGAATATTTGAAAAGAAGTTTGACATGACCATTCATTAAAACAATAATAGGTTCCAGCCTAGGGCATGGGCTTTGTATCAGGTTTATGATTTCCCTGCCAAAGCTCTGGGAATATCAAGGAAGCGAAGGTACAAATAACACTAAGAGCCAGAGAGGGCTAGGAGTGCAGTGAGCTCTTACCTTCTGAACATGACATAACTGTCGTGTGTTGTGGGAAATATTAAAAAAGTTGAAGCACCTGGCATGTTCCTATGCGTGTGCCTCTAACTCTGCCCCGGTGCCCTGGGCTGTCACTCACTGGTAGGCAATGGCCCACCTGGTTTTATTTAGATTCACTGGCCTGGAGCTCCCAAAACATCTCCACCCAGCTCACTAGATTCCCAGTGGCGGGTTGCTACCATGCCAGTCCCATGTTTCAAATTTCCCATGGCCTTTGTGGAGCACGTCAGGCAAACACACATGCTTGGCCACCATACCTTTCTCTCTTGAAACCAGATGAGCAGGTGCGTGAAGGAAAACGCAACACAAACTTAGTTCAGAAACAATGGTAACTAAATCTCTGGGTGGAACAACTAAAACCTAACCTTGTAAGCCCTTATTAAAATCTGATCCCTCCTTGTGCATCCGCCAGGATACTCGGAATCTATAGCAGCTACATCTTACCCCCTCTGCGGTTCCAGCTCCGAAAGGAAGTAACTCCCTCTCTTCCTCCCTATAACCTGGAAGTCCCACCTACTCACCCAGTGATTGGTTGCTTTATTCACTAGGGGATTGGTTCACAAGAACAGCACCAACCCCATCCACAACAGTTGTATTCACAAATTCACCTGCCAAGGTTACTGGTACAAGAGCTGCACACAATCAAGCCAGCCAAAAGTTCAGCATGGATGGGAGAGGTATTCATGATTCTCTAACCCTAAGAGAAGAGCTATTGCAGCTGATAGTTGCTGGTAGAGGGAGACTCCTTCTTTGGGGATATAGCCACTGCTAGGTGACCCATACTTCAATGACCGACTGCATATCAAAACACACTTGAACAGAACTGATTGGTCTTTATGGCTTATTTTTTAAAAAGACAACATGAACTTAGCTATAGGACATGATGACATGTGGAGAGGTGAGTTGAAGAGGGGAATTGTATGGTTGAATATAGTCATGTGTGTGTGTGTATGTGTAATTCTCAAAGAATCAACAGAATAAGGAGAAACCAATATTTTATATATTTACGTACAAGCTGATGTCTCTAATGTTTAGCTTGTGGGGTGTGAGTCCTAAGAGTATTTGTGGGTGAGAATGCCAACTTTCATTGATGGCCCCTCAGGTGCTATGTTGACCTTATCATGCATGACTAACTTGTTACTATGGACATAAGAAACAAATCACAGTGCAAGCGTGCACATGCATGTGCACACACACACACACACACAAAACATAATAGGTAGGGTCTAAGAAAGTACATAAACCCAAGAGACCGACTGTATGATGTGAGGGAACAACTTCATGAGACTCAGCAGAACATGCAGAGGAGAACCACAGTGCTTTAGCAATTCCTAGAAAACCTGCCACAGTGCATCTGTGATGTGCAGTTTCAGATCTGAAGGTTAAAAGGACAAGGTAATTCACAGTTGATCTATAGTCAATATCTCATATAATTAGACAACTTCATCTCTTTGAGTCAATCAGGATTCTCTAGCATGGCTATAAACCTATCGATTTCAAAAATAATCCCAGAAATATTGCTTGGATACTTTGATAAACAAAGCATTTTACATGAATTGTTCCATTGATTTTCTTCAGAGTCCCATTGTTTTTAATTTTGAAATAATTATAGATTCTTACAAAGTTGCAAAACCAGGGCAAAGGTATGTGATCCTCATTACTGACTTCCTTTTGTAGTGGTAGCTTACATAAAATGCAGAACTATGTACCTAGGCCCAATAAGCTGACTACTGCTTTCACTAAGTTTGTAGTGAGGTATTCAGTTAGGATACACTTGTTTCTGAGGACCACTGTGAGAGTGTACCCTAATCTGTGAGACTGAAAGCAATGAGAACTTATTGTTCGATTGTTCTGAAGGTTAGGACTCCAAAATCAAGTATGAGAAGCAGTGAACCATTCACAAATCTTCCTTTTTTTCTGATATTTTCCAGGTCTCTCTGGCTTGAGTTGGCTTGTTACAACATAACCCCAGTTCAGGCCTTTGTTATCATGATGTGTCCTTTATGTGTTTGTCTATATCTCAATGTCCTCTTAAATGTTAGCAATTAGGTCGGTTAGTGGGTTAGGGAGCATTCTCACTTCTACTGACTGCAAAGACACCCCCAGCCTTTTAAAGATTCATTGACTTTTGTGCATATATTTGTCTGCATGTAAGACTACGCACCATATGTGTACAATGTCAGAGAAGGCCAGAGAAGACATTAGATCTGTCGGAACTGGAATTACATATGAATGTGGATTGCTGTGTGCTGGGAGCTGAACCCTGATCCTTTATGAGTATTCATAGCCGCTCCGCCATGGTGCCTGCTCTCTAACCCCATCTCCCATTTCTTAATGGGACATATCCCAGGCCCCCAAGAGATGCAATCTCAGTACATTTTTTTGGGATAAGAATACACTCCATCACATATTCACCCACCAACATTCCTATTTCATGAATAAAAACAAAAGAAGACCTGGATGGTAGAATAACTTGACTAACATTTTACATTAAAAAAAAAGGAGGAAGTCTAAATTTGAATTCTATCTGTTTCACTGTGGAGCCTGCTCTCCCACAGCAAGGCTCCCTGTCTAGGTAGAAATTGAATGAAACTAGGTAAAAACTGGCAGAAACATGTCCATCTCAGCACCAGACAACAGACGTTGACTGATGTCCGTCCGCTGCAGGGGGATTGTCCTGCAGAGTCTCTTGGGAATAATCCATGTGGTCTCTGAGAAACAGAATAAACTAGATATATTATTTGAATTTTCCATTGCAAAGGGGTCTGTGTGTAATTATTTTATTTTATATGTGGATGGGTGTTTTGTCTGTGTTTATATTTGTGAACAACCCACATTCCCAGCATCTATCAAAGTCAGAAAAGGACTTTAGACACCCTGGAACTAGAGTTACAGGTGATTTTCTATGCCATGTTGGTTATGGGTTTTGAACCATGTAGTTCTGAAGAGCATCCAGTGCTCTTAACCACTGAGCCATCCTTCTGATTTTGTTTTCTTGTCAAAGACTTGCAGCTCTGCCATTTGATGCAATCAAGCAAACATACTACATGCTTCCTTACTTGTGCCTGGGACATGACTACTTAACAATGTTTAATCATTCCTAAAATTCCAGTTGTCTCTCTATTGTGAGATGGTCCCTTCACTTCTCTGTTTCAGAGACAAAGGCATCTTTGTCTGTTCCTCACGTCTTCACCCATCATCCTCATGACTTTGGCAACATTTGCCTTCTGTTTCTCAGAGATACTCTTCACCTTCTTCCCGTTGTCTACGTCTTGATGGTTGACCTCAAGTTCCACAGATCCAGATGACGAACTGTTTAAAGTGTCCCACCTATGCAAGGGGAAGCCACACCTGAGTATCTCATGACACACTGCGTCCTGGATGGTGTGTATGGAGGTCTTATTTTCCTTCTAGTCTCTTTATATATGTAACTTCCTCCTCTTTCCTGCAGGCCTTCATAATACCCTTGATACTCTGGGTGCAAGGCACTGAATTCTGCAGAGTCACAATGTCACAAGTAGCTTTTGCACAGAGCCACAAAAACTCTGAAGATGGAAGACTGCTGTCTCTAGACCTCAGTGTCATGCAGTGCATGAGGTTATGTTTTATCTGGGGATCTAAGCTTGCCATAATCCATTATTCTTCTGTGACTTTACAATGAACCTGTTTCATAAAAGTTTTGGATGTCATAATTTATAATGTAGCATTATAAAGGAGATGAAAACCAATCAGCCTTCAACTTCATACACCTGTGATTTTTATAGGTACTTCAGGAAATAGCGTATCACACCACAAGACAAATAATAAATGATATACATAGTTTATCATTCTACTTGGCTTTTTTAGTTAACATTTCTTGAACACTTATTTTGGTAAGCATATGATCAGTGTTTTCATGAGTGGAGTGACATTGTTTAAGACATTTCAACAGTCCCCTCCCAATCACTTCAGAAATTTTAGCTGGTGTCATGCTATATGGCAGACACAGTACTGTACAGTGCTTACTGTACATTCTGAATAAGAAAAATAGACCTCTTGCCCAACGGGTGCTACTCTGCTAATGAAATGTTCAGTTCCATGCTTCCTAGGACAACTTTACTTCTGTAATTGTCAATTGATCTGGTTCTTCTCTGAGGAACAATAATTCCTTGGTGGACTCAAGAACGTACTTGGAAATTTACATCTATACACACACACATACAAAATTAATTTTGAAAAGAAAAGAAATATGATATTTAGGTAAAAGCAAGAACTATAAGAAGATGTCCTATTATCAAAGAACAGATGAGAGAAGGTAAGCGGGCAGAAAAACATCAAATAACTGCTTACCATGGTATCCATAGTTTGATTACAGTCAGTCCCCTGGGTGATGTTTCTGGTTTGGGGATGTTGCTGGAGAACAATAGTGGACTATGTCTAGTTTCATGGCTGGAAAGCTGACTTTCCTTGATGTGATTAGTTTGGAAATTTACTTCTAAGAAAATACAGGTATTGACCTGGATGTAAAATCAATGTTTCAAATTTCTCCTTTTATGAAAACAAGTGAGCAATTTCACATACACTTGGACATGCATGCTGTGTAAGCTAGCTGGAGAGGAAGAGGGCATTCACAGAGGACGCAGAGAACATTTCACAGGCACTCACCTAAGTGCATTATTAGCATGTCTACCACTTCATACATTGCTAGATATGAACAGTTACTGATCTGTGCATCCATCATTCACTGATGCACCAAAACATCACCACCACAGTGCATCTGAAAACCTCCCTCTGGAGGATCCAGAATAGTGGAAGTGACAAAATATCAATACAAACCTGAATAAAATGTATCAAAATCTCTAAAAAATATGCTTTTGTTTAGTTAATCAAGGTTTTGTTTCTTTTACTGAAACTAGAGGAAAAATTAATTGTCTTTATAGGCTGTTGCTTTATATGTCTTGTTTAAAGGTAAACAGTTAGAAGGTGATTGTTGGAACATAGGAATTTACCAGTGAAATTAAGTTATGAGATCTGCTTGGGTTTGGCAGGAATTCCTATATCACCTGCTCCTAATTTTCTATTAATGGTGATGATAGCTAATTATGACTGTCAACTTGGTTGACTTGAGATGTACCTAGAACATTAGCTCATATTTTATATATTCATGAGGCTGTTTCTATGAAGTATTAACTAAGGGGGAAAGACCTGAGCTGTGTGTGGGTGGCACCATCCCGTAGGATAGAGGAAGTGGGACAAAGGAGAAATCTCACACGGGCGGGCACTGTCTTTATTTCCTGGCCACCGTGCTGTATGTTACTCTGCTCCACTGTGTGTACCTGTCACATTGGAGGTCGACCTCTAAACCATGAGGCAAAATGAGAAATTCCTCTCTTTAGGTTTATCTCTTAGTTACTTCAGCGGTAACTATAGAAAGCCAACTAATGCATGTGGCAAGAGATCCCATGTGATTATCAACTTGAATATATTTATTAAAGTCATTCTCTTAGCAAAATATCAACAGAATAGACAATTTCAGTGTTTCATAGCATGAAACAGTCAGTGCCGTCCCCACTTTACTTTGGGTGGGAAGGGTTTTTTTGTTTGTTTTTTGTTTTTTTATAACTGTGTTCATGATTTGTTTCAGGTTACAGCTCGTGGAGAGACAGTCTGGTTCCACTGCTTCTGCAGCTGGTGTCAAGCTTCCTGTTTTCCGTAGCCAGGAGATTAAGCCCATGGGCTGGTGCTACCCACAAACAGGGCAGTTGGCATACCTCAAACAGTTCAATGGAGAAAACCCTTCCTAAACATGCCCCAAATCTTCTAGATGATTCTAGATCCTGCCAAGTAGGCCGTCAATATTAACTGCCACACTGGGCAGACAAGAGGTTTGAACCATATTGGAAACACAATGAGACAGTGGGTTCTACAGTGTATATCACATGACACACTATATAAAAGTATGGGGTTATTTTAAATGTACTTGGCACAAAATTGAGCATTTGCAGATGAAGGTGACATTGACCTTTTCTTGTGTTTTTGTTCCCATATTAAGTAATACTCTTTACTTTATTCATTCATTCTGTCAGCAAACAAAATTTTCACTCTGTAGATGTGTTCCTGCAGCACAAATGACCTTCATTTACAGAATTCATTTCCTCTTCCATGAGTGTAGCCATTTGGCCATTTTTATAGCCTACAAGTTGGGCATTTTGTTAACTGTTTTTGTAAGATTTTTCTCCTCCACTAATCAATATACCTGGGTATTTACCTAACTCTTTGCCTTTTGTAGTTTTCCCAAAAGCTTCTGTCAAGCAGAGACAACATTATATATTTTTAATAAAGCCATAGAGTACAGTGAGACTTGGTGTCAGGTGCTCATCATTTGTTCAGAAGTTCCCGAGTTTTTTAAAACTGTGATTCACCATCAGTTCACATGTACTTGGAGCCTTTACTAGATATTGTTCATGAACTTTAAAAAGGTATGCTTTAGGTTTGCTGCAGTGCTGTTTGAAAAAAGAGAGATTATTTTTATAGGATCCAGATGCAATACTCAGAATACTAGGAAAAAAAAAACTGACTTAGAGATAATTTTTATCTCTGCATTTTTCTAAAGCATAGCCTCAAATAAATATTGTAGTGATTGACAGCTAGTAGGTGTTTCCTTCTAATTTGAAAAGGAATTTTAATTTAACCTTCACATTGTTGAGGAAAAGTATTACCATTCACTCAGTAATTAGATTTAATTGGTCTGAGGATTTAAATGTTGCCCTGACACCAAACATTTCAAACTACGCATATTTTGCTGCTTTAAATCAACTCCTGAGACCATAGTTAGGAGATATATTTAATCAGCCGGTGCGATGCTTCTGTAAGCAAATGAGTTTCAGAGCTCAGAGGCTGATATTTGGAAATCAAAATTAAAACCAAACATAAAAGCAGTGTACTTCCTACTCTGTCTAGACCACAACTGACAATAATTATTTTTAATGTCAGAGACTCTGAGGGTCTAGATGGCTTTCTTCTCTGTCTTTCAATCAGCACTCAACATCGGATAGCTACATCAAATATTTATTAAAATGACATATGCTTTAACCTTTGGGTTCAATTTTTCCCATTGTTTTAACTTAAAAAATGAATTATTCAGTATTTTATGGTTATTTTGTCTCTCTCTCTCTCTCTCTCTCTCTCTCTCTCTCTCTCTCTCTCTCTGTGTGTGTGTGTGTGTGTGTGTGTGCAGTGCCTGAAGTGACCAGAAGAGGGAGCTCAATTATCCCAAATTTGAGTTACTGATGGTTGTGAGTCACTTTGTGAGTGCTGGGAATGGAAGCTGAATCCTTTAGAAGAACATTTAACTACTGAGCAATCTTTCTAACCCATGTCTGACTTCCTAGCATGCATTAAAATAAGCATCACCACATGTTTCTATGAGAGAAGTTAAAGTGTAATAATCCTTACCTTTGTCTAAATTTTGTCCGCCACTCCCAACTCTTACTACAGATTTCTGAAGATGAAGACAGACCCATTCTGGAACCATTGGAATGTCTGAGCACATTATCAAATTTGGATCATTTAAATAAATTCTGTTGTATTTTTTATAACTTAAGTTGAGTTAGGGAGCCATCTACTTTTAAGTCATAGACCTGCAGATACATGAATCTAATGTCATCAGTACCCAGGTTTTCTAGCATGCAAGGGGGGAAAAATCAAGCATTGCCATTAGAAGTGAGAGAAAAACAGTAAGTCCTAATGACTATGAAGTGACACTTTAGCTCGATATTTCTTCACTGTGAGGGGACTAAGGACTGTATAAGCAGATCGCTGGCCAACAAATCCTAGTTGACTCTGCCTTTCACTGGCAGCACAGGGCTCTACAGGCATTGTCTACTATCCCTCACAGTAGACTCTGCCTTTCACTGGCAGCACAGGGTCAGGAGAAGAAACAATCATTTCCACTGAGAACCTGAATTATAACCAACTGTGTCATTTTCTACTCTGCTTGCTGAACATCTGAGCTATGGAATTACCCCACTTTCTTAACTCCATTGAAGTTGGGCTTTGTAAATTACAAACAGGGACAAAAGGCAAATAACGTGCCCAGAATCACAAAGATGGGCACACCGATCTAGAGCTAATGGGCACAGGCCATGAGGAAATAGAGAGCCCCACCTCAGAGTATGGCAGGAAGAGGGGGGGGAGGCTGGAGAATCTGCATGCACAGACATTGAAGTAAAGTTTCCTGGTAGTTGATTCATGAAATGAATGAGCAGAAAAGAGCGTCCAAGTATGCAGCCTGAGAAAGTGACTGGGTAAATAAGTAAATTATGGTGCTTCCCCCACCCCCCCAGGATTTCTCAGAGGCTCTGCTGGCTTAGGATGCTTTAATTGTCTACACCAGTGTCTAAGATTTCATCTCTCCCAATAGCATCCTTCAAGTTTGACATTCTGCAAAATGTGGGAGACAGCCATCCATGGCTCCAAAGCCAGGCCACAGAGGAAGATAAAGAAGAAAGTGTTATTTTACACATGGTGGTGTGGACAGAAACTCAAGTAGGTTGAAGCGTGCCTGCTGCTTTTATTAAGTAGTTCTATTTGTATTTGGGAGGAAGTAGGAATGTGTGACAGACTATCTTTAACAGAGTCTGGACAATCCTTTACAGGCAATCGAAGAATATTAATGAAATGAGAGAGCAGATCTATTGTGAGTTGGGGAAATCCCTTTGTGTGAAGAATGGGGTAAAAGAGCAAAAGCAAGCAGACAGGTAAACCAGGAACCCTCCAGTGGTGTGGATCAGCACCCAGGAGGGTCGTGCCTGGACGGTATCGGGGGCAATGCATATGGATGGAAATGTCACTAGAGGCACACAGACACAAGGAGCTCTATACAACTGATCAGCATGCAGGGAATGAGAAGCTGGAAGAGCTCTGCTCTGAACAGAGCATCTACGTTCCAAATCCCAGCGCCTCAAGTCTCAGGGAACATCAAGAAAAGGGAGCCAGGAAGATGGTGAGGGCAGCGGGAGCAGCTACCTGAGAAAACAACGTCTGCTGGACCGGACAGTGCAGCTGCACAGGTGCACTCAGCCATGGTAGCTGTGGCCGCATCTACAGTGCAAAACCAAGCCAGGCGCAGTCTCAGCACATCTGTGAGAAGGGCTCAGGACTGAGTCCCACGGTTATCAGAGGAGTTCATGGCAAATCGATCGCTGCTGGGAGAGTGAGGGCCAGTCCTTCGCAGGGATGCAGACCCTGAAAGGCTGCCCGGTGCATCATGGTCTTACATCCATGCACATACAGGCAGCAATAAACATACCCAATTAATACCCAATTAAAAGAGAGACAAAGGACAGACAGAGGTAGGGAAGGGTGATGGAGAGGGAAGGGGACACGTGACATGAGAAGTGGTGAGAGAGACTGGACCTGAGGAACTGTGGTTTTGGATTCTGTTCAAGCACATCATACACTTGTGTAAATACAAAGTAAAATATTTTAAAAGTTATACGTATACGTGTATAAATGTATATAATCTTCCACTCGACACTGATATTTTGAGTTATTTTGACAGCCTACTTTAATTCGAAGTTCCTTTTTTTTTAAACATCAGTGGAACAAATCCTATGGACAGGCAGTACACCAAATACGGTGCTTGAATGATATTTGGCCTCATCAGAAAGCAAATCCACTTTAAGAAATGCCTTCTAGAAGGTTCCACCTGCTTTAAACCGAGCCCATTTTATCCTTAAACCACAGTTCTATTAACCATATCCAACTCTGCTGCTCTAATCTATGGGCGTCCTGACTGCACTGAGCATGCGCGCTTTTTTTTTTTTTTTTTTTGCCAGTGTGCGCACGGAGTTCTCCCCTCCTGCTTCGCCCCGCCCCCCGTGTTAAAATTGCTGGGGTTATAACAAGCGTCTTTGCATCAGACACTTTCTGGCTCTCGCTGTCTTTGTTGCCTGCATGCTGGAAGATAACGATTCGGCCAGCCAGCAAGGGACTGCACGGGGAGTTCCCAGATTCCTCATGCCTGGCAGCGTCTGAATGTGTGGTATCATTATGCAACTTATCATCCATCAGCAGGCAGCTGCTCTTAGGACTTCCAGCCAGCAAGGCAAACATTTGTGCTCATGGCTTCATCCCTGAGCTTGCTGGACCAGAGGCCCATCAGACAAGAGAACTGCATACACAGTCCCTGCCCGCTGCTCCGGACCACGTGAACGGCTGTTTCCAGCTGGTGTTAGCAAGCTCACCTGGCGTCCCTGTTGGAGTCTGGAGTGAGATGCGCAGATTAGAGTCTGTTTGCTCAACACAAAGAGCTTTCTGTGAAAGAGCCACGTGGGTAGCAGGGGAGAAAACAGAGAAACTGAGGATAAACTCCACAGAACATTCCTTAATAAAAAGAGGTCAGAGGATGTAGACACGGAAGCAGACGTGACAAACATTTTAAAATGCAAAAGGGAAATGGAAGATGAATGACCAACATTTAGATCCTGATGGTGGAAGAATAGAAAGCCTGGCCGGCTCTAGAGGACAAGAAAAGATGCAGAATTGTAAACAGCAACGAATAAGTTCTTATTAAGCACATTCTGTGCACACTAGCCACGGAGAGACACTGAGTTAAAACCCAATAATAAGACAAGACATTTCCAATCATCTCGGGACAGGTTAGACAACCCCACAGGTGGTGTGTACCAAAAACTGAAGTTCACTGTTAGGAGCTTACAGGAAGGACGTGTAAAAATGAGGTGGTTTGCTCCTTTGAAAGTTCTTAATGTCTCTGCGCAGATGCAGGTGTGCAAACCCCATGATGAGAAGAGGGCGACGAGGTGAGATGTTCCTGCACACGGAGTGTGGGCAGCTGGATCTTCCAGGAGGAGCTCTAGAGAGTTCAGTGCACCAGGAGCTAAAAGAAAATATGGCCCGAGTCCATTGACCTGGTACCCATAAATATGCATGTTACACCTCTCAGGTGATGCTGATACGAGCTTGAGCCCTTAACGTGAAGAAACGTGAGTGGGAAGAGGAAATGAAGCAGTAGGGTTTCGGACTAACATTTCCTTCCAGATTCTGAAACTGCAGCTGCTAGAGTCTTCTGGGAGCACCTTAGAAGCACATGCAAACATCTGAGTTTGTTTTTGAATGT
This sequence comes from Apodemus sylvaticus, assembly GCF_947179515.1. Taxonomy (NCBI): domain Eukaryota; kingdom Metazoa; phylum Chordata; class Mammalia; order Rodentia; family Muridae; genus Apodemus; species Apodemus sylvaticus. The sequence goes on along the minus strand of NC_067476.1, from coordinate 157,113,903 downwards.
TGCTCTCTTCAGGGAGAGAATTCATAGGTTTCCTTATGCTCTGCAAACAAGTTCCTCGTCTGTGTCATTTGCACAATTAATCGCCTCTAGATACATATCCATCTATCTATCGCTCTAATTCGATTTCTGTTTCTGTGATGAAACACCCCAACAAAGAGAGATGGGGGGAAAGGGGGCTTCCTTTCAGCTCACAATTCCAGCTTATAGTCATCATTGTGGGGGAACTCTTGTAGAAATATTTGGTCCCCAGTTGGGATTTCTACCCTGCCTTGATCATTCAGTTCCTGGATAAAAGACTCATACAACTTTTATATTTGCAATAAACCTTAAATAACACAAAAGCTGGGCAGCTATCAACCATCTGTGCTATTAAATCTATTTCCTATCAATAACCCCAAGCTACTACTATGTTTCATCTGGGCTGTTCTTAACTCCAGTTGCCCATCTCTCAGGGCCACATTTTCATACCTCACCTAAGCCAGGGTGGCTTCTCTTCCATTTACCTTCTTCTCCCTCTTCTGGTTCTCCTCTGACCCCCTCCAAGCCTCCAAATCCTAAATCTCCCCTATGACTCTTCTGCCTAACTATTGGGTGCTGGCTTCTTTACTTTCCAATAAGAAATAGCTTGGGGACAAGGTCACATAGAATCACTTGGGTCTGTGTGAGGACTCTCTCATCTCTGGGGGCAACCAGGTCTTGGGGGCCCTCGCTCAGCATTACAATACACAGCAAAACATCAAGCCCCAATGGGGAAGTCAAGATAGGAACTTCAGACAGTTATGCCACACCCACAATCAAGAGCAGAGAACTATGGATGTACCCATGTTCCTTTGCTTGTGCCTGACTCGATTTCTCTACTCTTATATAGTTCAGGACTCTGCCTTAATGGTGACACCTACAGTGATCTGGGTCTTCTCACATCAAGTGTCTTAGTCAGGTGTTCTATTCCTGCACAAACATCATGACCAAGAAGCAAGCTGGGGAGGAAAAGGTTTATTCAGCTTACATTTCCACGTTGCTGTTCATCACTAAAGAAAGTCATGGCTGGAACTCAAGCAGGTCAGGAAGCAGGAGCTGATGCAGAGGCCATGGAGGGACATTACTTAGTGGCTTGCTTCCCCTGGCTTGCTCAGCCTGCTCTCTTATAGAACCCAAGACTACCAGCCCAGAGATGGCACCACCCACAAGTGGCCCTCCCCCATTGATCACTAATTGAGAAAATGCCCTACAGCTGGATCTCATGGAGGTATTTCCTCACCTGAAGCTCCTTTCTCTGTGATAACTCCAGCTTGTGTCAAGTTGACACAAAAAACCAGCCACTACATCATTAATACAGTCTCCCACAAATATGCCCATGAATCCAACCCTATGTAATTTCATTCCAATTGACTCGAAGATGAGTTGAGTTGACATTTAAATCTAATCATCATATCTATCTATCCACCCATTTGAGGTGAGTATATTTGCTGATTCTACCCAGCCACCTTCCATATAATCCTTGAAGCTCATTTTGCTTATGAATATCTATGATTTCTGCTTTTGTCCCAACTTCTCCAAAAGCTACCTCACTCCAGCAGCTGGAGATGTCACAGCTCAACATGTCTACCTACGCCAAAGGAGTCCATCAGTCTACCATGATTCATTCCTTCATCTCAGTGAACAGTGATGAAGTCAAGCCTGGACACTCATTGGTGAGTTTCCTCAGCTCATTTTCTACCCACTTGCATTGATGCAAAGAATTCAAGTCACCCTCTCTACTAATCCAATGAAGGGATGTCTGGGTTTCTATTGAATTATTTACAAAAATTGAAAGAACCAGAAGGGGCTGAGGGAGTTTCGTAGGCAGAATGCTTGCCTTACAAGCATCAGGCCTTGAGTTCAGTCCTCAGAGCCTGTGTAAAAAAAATCCCAGTGCTAGAGAGGGCAGAGACAGGCAGATCCCTGGGGCTAACTGGCCAGTTAGCATAGCTGGGTTGCAAAGCTCTGAGTTAAAAAATAAACAGTAACCTAAGGACCGACATCTGAGGTTGAACTCTGGCCTCCATGCAGGCTTGTATACACACACACACACACACACACACACACATACCTGCATACACAAACATGCATATACATATACACATGGAATAAGAAAAGAGACAATTGAGGAAGTGCATTTCTATTTCTTACCCGATGCTTTATTTCAAAAGTAGCTCACCACTGAAGGTGATCAAAAATTAGAGACTGGAATCACACAGATGAGACCCTCGTGCCCTTGGGAAGTTAACCAGAATAATATTCTACTTCTAACGCCAGTCCTGTGCGGCTGGCATGCTAGCAGTAAGATTGAAAGGAAGGGTCCTGACACCCAAGAGGATACAATTAGTGTTTAGAGGGAACAGCCATGGAGAGGTGTTTTCTACAATGGTTTTACAATTCCCATTTCTCCATGGGAGAATCACTAAGCTCCTTCTGTGGTCAGACAGGGGCTGCCCTGTTTTGAAGAATAGCTATTAGTAATTGTGGCTATCAGTAATTGTTCCCCCCATGCCTTCCCTACACGTGCCAGGCGTGTTTCTCCTGCTAGAGTCCTGTCTGGTTTTCCCACAAAACACATTTATTTTCAGCAATGGAAGAAATTTACTGTCTTTCAGACAGAGAGCTGTTTTTGGCCAGGGGCTTTTAACAAACTGGCAAGAACTAAAAAATACCTCCTTGTCCCTTTTTACTATAATCTTGGACTTTCAATCACTAAGCCCCAGCACTGGAAGACTTCAGCTTGGCAGGAGCAGGGACTTCAAACCATGTTTATGGTCACCAAATAATGAGGCTGTTTGAGCAGCTGATAAGAAGAGAGTTTATCGGACTGCTTCTTCCATGTGCTTATCATTACGGTCACACTTCTAGAGAAGACAAAAAACAAACTCATGTCTTGAAAGTGCTGGGATTGAGAGTTCCACGAAAGAAACCAACTTTTCTCACTGGCAAGGGACAAATGGCTGTTATTACAGTTCTGTGTCTGTGTCCAGTATTTCTAAGGGAAGGCTATGGGAGTTGAATTCTGGGGACAGCATCACTCTGCTTGAAGTGACCACAGAATGAGTCACCTGACAAAAGCTAGCCATACTGATAGACTTGAATTAGGACACTAGCTTTGTAACAGAAGTGCAGACATTTTTTTTAATGATTACAGTGTTTTATTTTTCCCTTTATATCTATCTGTATAACATTACATGCACACACACACACACACACACTACTATATGTGTACATATGGAGAGTGTACTACCTGCAGGAGTCAGCTTTCCCTTAAGCAGGGATTGAACTCAGGTCATCAGGCTTAGCAGCAAACTCCTTCCACATCTCAACAGCCCAACCAGCAGAAACTCAACTGGAGGAAATCATTGGTTATTGACCTTTTGTATCCGCACACGTGCCAGACTATTTCATTTGCAGTAGAGCTGGCTAAGACCTTCTGCCATTCTTTAATCTGAATGTTCTTTCCCACTGTCGCTTGGTTGTTCTGTTGTTTTTCTTTGTCGTTACTGTTGCGAGGGACAAGAGTGGCCTTGACAGATGGAGAGCTAATGTATGTCAAGTCGGCACAAGAGAATATCAACAGAGGTAGGGACAAGAAAAGGTGTATTCTGTGTAACTCCACATGACAGCACATCTCTATCCATTCATTAAGAGCCATGCTTGTGCTTCTGAGGTCGCCTCTATTTCTAGCAACTTGGCATTTCATGAATGCTGCACAGGGACCTAGCAAACAGTTGCACAGGGCAGAACTATAAGTTGGTTAGAATATGTTTAGCTGAATATTATATATGCAAAGTAATAGAGGTCTGAATCCTTACTTACTGGACATGAACTTTTACAGGTTAAAGCCATGAAAAGATGCTCTACCAGAGACAAGTTTCCTTCATGTCCCATTATTCACAGGGGTTCACACTCATGTGTATGTGTGCGTCTGTATGTGTAATATGAGTATATAATAATAAATATGTGATATATATATATATATACATATATATGTATACACACACAAACCACAGTGATACATAGATTAGGTCATGGAAAGAAAAGATAGTTCCCCTTACTGATCATGGATTGCATACATTAATTTAGCTCTTACTGTCTTATCCTATCCTAGCAAGATGGGGAATTGTGTTTGTCAGATTTATTTCACTATAACAAAATATCTGAAGCTATTAATTCATAAGCAGTATTTGTGTAGTTTCACAATTTGAGAGGCTTTAATGGGTGATTCCATGATCTTCTTGCTCTGGAGCTGTGGTGAGATAGCTCATCGTGACCACACACTTAATAGAGCAATCCTGCTCAGCTGTTTACCTGGAAACATAAGGACTGGAAAGGAATGAGTTCAGGTCTCACATTCATCTTCAAGGGTATACTTTTGTTTCATTTTGGTTGCTATTATCAACAATTTATGACCAAAAGCAATTTAGGGATCAAAGTGGTGAATCTGAATTTAAAATCCAGGGTTTCTGTCTGTCATAGCAGAGAAGTCAAGGCAGGGATGTTATCCAGCTAGTCCTGTCAGATTCCCAGACGAGAGCAGAGGGAAATGGATGTGTCTGTTAGCTTGCTTGTGCTTTGGTCAGCCTCTCTGCTCAGATAGGTAAGGACCCACACCTAGAGTATGGCACTATCCGTAATAAACTGGGTCTTCCCACATTACTTTATTTAATTAAGATAATTCCCCGGAAGCCTCTCCATAAGCCAACCCAATGTAGACAGTCTTTCAATGAAACTTTCCACCCAGCTGATTCTGGGTTGTGAAAATTTACCATTAAAGATAACCTATATAATCAGTCTTCAATAGCCTAATGATTCTCAACTAGATGACACCATCTAAAAGTTATTTCATTTCCCAATAGTGCTGCCCTGGGGACTAAGCATTTAAGGCTTGGGTATTTATGGAATATTTAAGATTCCAACTACAGTAAACACATGGTGGTTTGGACACAAATCCTTCATCTCAAGTTTCCTGGGTTAAAAGTCTTGGTCCCCTGATGATGGCATTATGGAGAGGTGATCAGAGTATGATGGTGCTGACTTCCTCAGGAGATCATCTATTGATAAGTTCATATCTCAGTGTGCCATAGATGGGCCTTTGTGGGAGAAAAGAAGTCATTGGGATAAGCCTTTGAAGCATTTACTTTGTATACAGTCTCTCCCTCACCTTCCCCCTCCCCTCCCTCTCCCTCCCCTTCCCCTCTCCCTCTCATTCCACCTCCCCCTCTCTCTCCCCCTCCCCCTTCACCCTCTCTCTAAATCCTGGTCACAATGAACTAAGGAATGGACTATGTCCTATATTGTTGCTCCCAATATATTGTGAACCACCAGAGGCATAATGTCAAGGAGTCAGATGCACACTGGTTGAATCCCGTGGGTCTGTGAACCCAAAGAAACTTTTCCACCATTAAGTTTGTATTCTCAGATATCCTGGCACAGTGATGAAAGATACTTACACAGAAATTTGCTGCTGTGAGTAGTGAGTCAGAAACCCTTTGAACCTGAATTCAGGCAGAGTTTCAAGATGTTTGGGAAGTGGGTTATACAACAATCTAGAATCCTGTGAACACCCTTTAAAGGTATAATGTCTGTGGGATGTGAGATCAGAATTCTAGCAAGAATGTTGGCAGTAAAGACTCCTTAGGAACCTTCAAACAGAAGTCAGACCTTTATTGAGAAATTGGTCAGAGGTCATGCTTGTTACATCCTGGAATAGACATTTCTGCATTTTGTCCACACTCTGTAGTTGTGTAGGAGGCAGAATCTGAAGGTCATGAATGAGTTAATGCAGCAGAGGAGATTTCAAAGCAGGCCAGCATTCAGCAGCAATCCTGGCTGCTTTTGGCTAGATTTATAATGAGAATTGGGAAAGTAGAGCATAAGGCTTTGGAAATCGTGCACTTTCACAGAAGAGAAGCATGTGTAGAAATTGAAGAAAATTTTGACTAATGGAAAGATTAGTGCTACTCAGAAGATGCCATGCAGTTCACACCAGGACAGTAGGAAAGACATGATGAAGACTAATCAGGACTTGAGCTGACCAAGGAGTGGACTATCTTCCTATGACTTATTGGGGTAGCCCCCAAAAGCCCCCAAAACAATACAGGCCATTGTCATAGCTCTTGTTGGCCATAATAATCAGATGATAAGATGATATTGCTGAAGACAAAACATATTTTTGTTGTAAGACTCAGAAAAGCGAAGCTGGATCTTACATTAAAATTTCTTCTTGCTGGATAGCCATTATGGTGCACAGCTGCTAGAGAAAAAGATGTGAATGGTATTACCCAGCACTTCATGCTTCCTGATACAACACAAAGTTGGCAGGCAAGATATGCCCACTGATGCAACGGTGGAACAAAGGTTTAACCAACTATTTTTAATTGAATTTGAGGTGGGGCCTATTCCACTGGAGAGAATTTATATCTAGCACAGTAAAGCTGGTTTTAAAAAACGTTCATGGCTATGAAGGTCATAGGAACTAGAAGAGACCCTAATATTGTTGTTTTGCTAGATGGAGACGTTATCAAACTCCCTTCTAAATATTTATGGTTATACACGTAGTTTAGTGAGTTCCTTAAACTTGGCTAGAGACTATTCTTGTTGGAATTGTCAGTAATTATTGCAAATGAGTGTTCACCCCAAATGTAATATCTATGTCAATCTCTCTCATTCATAAAGGCCCCAATACATTGTGGGTGAGGGGACAGAAGGAATGTAAGAGCCAGATGGTTGGAGAGGTGGTGTCTTATAAACATAAAGAGGAGAGGAGATATGCTGTCTTATAAACATAAAGAGGAGAGGAGACATGCTGCAGATCCCTGAGGGAGAGGGGCTTTGAAGATACATACAATTAAGATGCAGTATTTACATGCATGGGATTGTCAAAGAATAAATAAAAGATTTTCTGTTTGGAAAAAAAGAAATTGACACATCCCAGGCCCAAATATATAAAATATTAATTAATCTGAAAAATCTCAAGACATCTTTGAGAAGAGGCTACCAGGAAGCTCAGCTATTCTTGGACAATTAGATTCATTTTACCAGAATTACATAATTCCCTCATGTACTGAAATTGGAATGACACAAAGATTAGTATGCCCCACCCCCATACAAAAATACCATGCAAACTCATGAGATAGTGCATGTTTTTGTGTGTGAAGACAAGAAGCCAATATCCTGGCGAGGACCTCAGAACATTAGGTATGGCAGGAATATGAAATATCTGTCTAAGAAAGCCACCATGATGGGCATAACCCACCCAACAAGTGGCCATGCGGTCTGTCCACACTTGGGCAGAGCTGTCTGAGTCCTGTGGAGTTGGTGTAACTTGGATTCCACTCTGGGATCTACAGGATTTTATCTTTGGTGTGTTGGGGATTTTAATCTTTGGTCCCATCCTCCTTTCTATGCTTATTCCTTTTAGAATGGATATATTTGCATCCTGTGTATGTATATGCTGAGCATGTGCTCAAAGCACGGAACTTTATCTTTGATTTTCATGGAAGCTCACAGATAAGAGTTGTTGCTTTACGTTCCAGGGGAGAATTTGATCAGTACCATAATTTTTAAGGTGTTGAAGTCTTGAAGTTGGACTAAATGCAGTTTACATCACCAAGATTTCAGTCCTAGAGCTGGACTGAATAAAGCTTGTATCATCGGGCATGAGGCTTTGAAGTTCAAGAGGGATATTGTTGTGGTCTAAACTATAGCAAGACTTACAGAAAGTGATCAGTTAATGGGGGTTATTTTCACCGGTGGATAAGTTCATTGATATTTCCATACTTTGGTGCCATTTTGGTAGGTAACAGATACTAAGATGTGGGATTGACTGAATAAAGTAGACCACTAATTGCATGCCTTTGAAGGGTTAACTTTGAGTCTAAATTTCTCTGATCAACCTTTTTCTTCCTTTTTCTGAATTACCCCGTTATGAGACCGGAAAAAAAAAAAGATTCTCTCGTTGGGTGTAAAAATCCATATTTATGGAAATTGATGGGTTCTTGAGTCTTCCACTTGAGGTACCACACACAGCACAAGGCAGAGCCCTCTAGGTGGAAAGTCCAATACAAACAGTGCTCTCTCAGAACTCACATATTATCACAGAGCACTTTGAAGTCAAATCGCTGTCCAGAGAATTTCCACAAAAAAGGGACTTCACCATGAAAGACTTTGGGAAGATACAGCCACTCCAGCCCTTGTCTATTACTGCTATGCACAGGGGTCTTGAAACAACTATAGAGGCCAGGGACCAGAATGCCAGTCAAGAGCTGCAGACCAGAGGGATCTGCAGTACTTTCATGTCCTATCAGCCCGTGCATCCTGCCTGCCTTCCTGGGGAAGGAGGCAGGTAGTACAGAGAAACATCTATATATGTCAGAAACCATGTCCAATCCTTAACACTTTCCAGTGGCAAACTGGTGGACATGACTCACTGTGAACATGTCTTAGATCCTTGCTTCAAGCACTCAGACTCTGGAAGTAGCATCATTGTGTGACACTTCTGCATACTCCTGTATCTTCCCCTTGATGACTTAGTAGCCATGATGGTTTTCTCCTAAGAAAGAGAGAATTTACTAGAGGTTTCTGAAGTGCCAATTTCTTGTGTAAATCCAAGGTAATTCCAATCAACTATTTATAATATTTTTATGCTGTGACTTAAAGTTTTCTTTCTAAATCCTTCTTGCTATTCTATATAAACATATTCTTATCATTAATACACAATGTAGACATACACACAAAGACAAAGCTTTGAAAGAATGTGTGGTGTGCTGGGTATAGAAGAAAGTTTGAGAATGGGCATTTATAGGTAAATAGGTAAGTATAAGAAGACAATCTGAATTGCAACAAATATGATAACTGTATTCTCCAAGACATGAGTCTGAGGAGTTTTGTAGCTTATGATACAAACAATGAAAAATATAAAATGAATGCAGTATTAATCTCTCACTTTTGTGTCAGCATTGAAACCATATTTGTGCTCTGCAAAATCTGTAAACATATTAAATCATATAAACATATGATTTCTGGACACCCAGTAGGTGGAAGCACACTGTGATATCCTTCAGACATTCATATGGAGGGTATGATGGTTTGTATGTGCTCGGCCCAGGGAATTAAACTATTAGAAGATGTGGCCCTGTTGACTCCATGGTTTCTGACATACAGGTGTGACACTGTGGATGTGGGCTTTAAGACCCTCATCCTAGCTCCATGAAAGTTAGTATTCTGCTAGCAGCTTTCAGATTCCTCCAGCACCATGCCTACCCAGATGCTGTCATGTTCCCACTTCAATAATTATGGACTGAACCTCTGGACCTGTAAGCCAGCCCCAATTAAATATTATCTTATAAGACTTGCCTTGGTCATGATGTTTTCTCACAGCAGTAAAACCCTAACTAAGGCAGATGGGGGTGGGGGTTATCCTTAGACTCAAAATCTTACCCCCTCTCTCCATCAACTCTAAATGACCTAGACTCTGCAGACAATTCTCCTGAAGTAATTACCCTAAAACATACATTAAATGACCAACGTGGAATGACAAACGGTTCATGCTTTCAATAAGAAGAGCTTTCTCTGCTCTTACGGTCCAGTCCTTAGAAGAGCCAACAGCTGAGTGTCCTAGGTAAGTCCTAGGACAGGCTCATCACCACGACAGCTGTGTCTCACACTGAGTTTTGTCCCAGCCCTGGGCTGAAGCTATTCCCTTAGTGGGCATTTCAGAACCTCCCACTGCTTATTTAGCCAATTATTGTGTGATGATTTCCTGTACCTGTAGATTCAAGGAAGGAGTTGGCACTATTAGAAGGAATTATTCCCAGCCTGCCTCTGCTTCCTCACCCTGCAGTGCTATAACCAGAATTATTAACACACTGCTTTCCTCCCGACTTTCAGTCAAAGCATAGATTTTCTACTTGTAAAGTTCTATGCTACTATTTCAATCAGAAGTAATAATAGGTTGGTGATCTTGTCCAGTTTCTTTCTTAATGGCATAAAGCGCTTCCCTTTGAAATGAAGTCAATTACTCTCTTAAATATTATCGTGTGTGTGTGTGTATGTGTGTGTGTGTGTGTGTGTGTATACACATGTTCCCACTGTTTTGTTAAAATGACATCCTAATGTTGGGGCAGGTAGTGGTGATAATGAAGGATGCATAATACAAATAAATTCTTTGAAAAATTTGAAATTACATTATTTACAACCAAAATCTGTTCTCTCTGCATTTCCAAACCATGGCCAATTTTCTGTTCCAATCAGATTCTATTCATTCCTTCACACATGGCACTTCAGGAACTGTTGACATGAAATCTACATGTAGGAATGCCCTCATCTTAGTCCAATTGTATCGATTTTCCTCCCACTTCCAGGTAAGTGGGGATTATCTGCTTTAGATTTAATAGCCTCAATTTCAGGAAGGATCCTGTGTAGGAACATTCTCGCTGTCTACACTGTGATTCTATGATGAATATTTATACTCACTCCCTTCAGTCCAAGAGAATCCAACATAGATCTCATCTCACTCTTTAACCTTGGTCTTGATCTGCACTATTAATTCTTTTCCAAGTTCGCCGTCATTATGACTCCATCACTCTCCCATGGATCATGTTCGACTTCAATCTTCTTACAGTTTTCATGCATTCTGTGCTCATTTTTAGTCAAATCGGACCCCAGGCTTGCATGGGCTCATTCTTAATTATTACCTTGTCACAGTCTGGAGGCTCAGGGAAGAGTTAAGGTAGAACTCAGTTGTATCGCTTCCATGATGTTGAGGTGTGTGATCAGAGGGGATGCTCACTATGGGCAGCACCATTCCCTGTACAATTCCATCCAGGATATATAAGAAAACTAGATGTGTGTGTGTGTGTGTGTGTGTGTGTGTGAGAGAGAGAGAGAGAGAGAGAGAGAGAAAGCAATATTCCTCTGTGTCTTCTGCTTCAATTCTTGAGTTAGTCCCCCAACTTCTCTCAATGCCTGACTGTAGCCCTGAATTACAAATGAACAAAATCCTTTTGGTCAGAGTGGTTTATCACCACAAACAAGAACAAGAGAGGTATCTCCACTTATCTTCACTCTTTATGTTTTCAAACAATGTGTGGAGATTTTCACCTTATTCATACTTTGTTTCCCTGTGTCCAACTTGTTATCATTTTAAGGATAATATCTTTATTTATTCTTTGAAAAATTGTATTTATACAATATTTGGATCATGTTCATCGATTACTGTCTCTTTCATCCCCCCCTACCCTGTCCCAGCCATCCCCCAGAGACATTATTAGTATGACATTCCTTTATGACCATAGATGTGTCCATAACCACAGTATAGGAAGAGTAACTTGGTACAGGAAGATAGCCGCTCTGACACATAATGATGGTCTATGGACAACCTGAGTGCATTGATGTCTAACACATATCATTTATTCAGTGAGTATATGTTGTATATATATGGGTGGCTGTGTAAATGATTTCATGATGCAATGTCTCACTATTAAATATTGTCCAGGAAGAAATGACGAGATGGAGAAGGAGGGGTGAGGTTGGTAGTTCCCGAGTTTCTCATGCAGCAGCAGCAGCCCACTTTGTCATTTGTCAAAAGCCCTGCCCACACTGGCTTCATGGTAGCGCTCTTGCACCATAGAGCTGGAGTCATAAATGTCCCTTAGCCTCAGGGACAGGCTGAGTCGGGGCATGACACTCTCATGAGAACTCCTCTAGCAATCCCAAAAAAATCTGTTTTACTTTTTTTTAACTCACAGTCAGGAAATCATGCTGCTGTCAAACTCTGCCCTGAAGATATTTCCTCTTAAGACTGGGAGTAATCAAAGTCTAGGTGCAGAAAGACAAAAGCACAAGATGAAAGCGTTGATCTTGGTTGTAAATCTGATGGAATTCAGAACCGCTGTGGGAATAAACCTCTGGGCATGTGTATGCGAGAGTTTCTAGATTCGTCTAAGGAGTTGAGAAGACTGACCATAAATGTAAGCGACACCACTCCATGGGCTGGGATCCTGGACTGAATACAAAAGGGAAGGGAAGGGAACGGAGCAGGAGCCTTTCCCTTCCTCCCCCTCCCTCCCCTCCCTATCCCTCCCTACCTCATTCTTTCTTCCTCCCTCCCCCTTTCCCTCCCTCCCCCTTCTCCCTCTCCCTCCCTCCCCCTTTCCCCTCTCCCTCCCTCCTTCCTCTCCCTAGCTGTAGACACAACCAGCCTCCTTATGCTCTGGATGCCTTGCCTCCCCTGCCATGATGATTGGTACGCTGGACTTGTGAGATAATTCCTTCCCTAGTTATGGAAGCCCTTCCTTTCCCAAGCTGTTTGGATGGGTGTTTTGTTATAGCTGAAAGATCGGTAAGGGGTGGGGGGTTGAAATGATGCCTCTGCAATTAAGAGCTCTGAGTGCTCACTCAAAGGATGTGGGTTCAATTCCCAGCACCCACCCGGATGCTGGATGCTAACAATTGTCTGTAACTCAATTCCAGGAGATCTGACCTCCTCTTTTAGCCTCCATGGGCATTGCATGCACATGGTACACAGACATACATACAGGCAAAACACGCATGCACAGTAAATAAAACAAACAAATGTCAAGAGAAAACCAAGTAGACTCTGGGGAGACGGATCAACACTTAGTAATACATGCTGCTTTGAGTGGTTTGAATAGAAAGGGCTTCTATGGGCTCTTACAGGATGCTAAATAATCAGGGAGTGGCTCTGTTGAAAGGAATAGAAAGTTTAGGAGATGTGGCCTTGTTGGAAAAAAATGTATCACTGGGGGTGAATTTTGAGGTTTTAAAAGCCAATGACAAGCCCAGAGTCTCTCTCTGCTACAGATCTGGACATATCTCTCAGCTACTGCTCCAGTACTGGACTGCATGCTGCCCTGTTCTCTGTCATGATGGTAATGGGCTAAATCTCTGGAACTGTAAGAAAATTAAATGACTTATAAGACTCGCCTTGATCAAGGTGCGTCTTCACAGCAACAGAACCAATTAAGGTAATGTTCTTACAGAGGCTCTAAGTTTGGTTTTGAGCACCGAGGTTGAGCAGCTAAAGATTGCCTGTAACTCCCATTCCAAGGGATCTGAAGCACTCTTCCGACCTAGGCAGGCATATGGCCTACTCTCATGTGCACATACAATCAAAACTAAAGTAAATGTCTAATGAACAAGTAACTATACATCTTTCAAGTTCTGCTGTCCACTCTGACTCTCCCTTCATGAATTCCTGGTAATAGGAATTATTCTGTACACAAAGAAATAAGTTTCTCTGACTCACAGAGTATCCAGTCCTCTTACGATGTAGAAATGATCAGATGAAAACTATCAACACAGCATCCAGAAGTGGAAAATAACTGGTGTGGAGGCACTCACCGAGCACTAGTGGAGATAATCAATAATTTACGCCCTCTTCTCCATATCCTATTATTTACTTTTAATTTGGACCTGGAAATCATTCCTGAGAATTCTCACTTGCTATTATGCCTGTGGCTGAATCACAATTTTTGTTCTCTCTTTTAAGAACTTTGGTTTTGTAAAAAGTATCTCCATCTCTATCTCTTGTTACCTGTGTGTGTGTGTGTGTGTGTATGCATGCGCATGTGTGGCTGCACATGCATGCACACACATGTATGTTAGCATATATTTATATATGTGTATATGTATGCATTATATATGTCACATAGATTCTACACATCATATATTCATGTGTGTGTATACACACACACAAACATATATATGTATGTATATATATATATGTATATATATATGTACACACACACTGCACACAAACATAAATAAAATCTATCTTTTCAAAGAAAAAAATGAGAAGATTAAGGAGAAACACAGTAAAAATTTTGGCGAACAAAGAATGTCTATTAACTTCCACTTCACTTTTTTTTAAAAGATATATTCATGTATTATATGTAAGTACACTGCAGCAGTCTTCAGACACTCCAGAAGAGGGCATCAGATCTCGTTATGGATGGTTGTGAGCCACCATGTGGTTGCTGGGATTTGAACTCAGGACCTCTAGAAGAGCAGTCAGTGCTCTTAACTGCAGAGCCATCTCTCCAGCCCCCACTTCACTTCTTTATTCTGAGTTCTCATGCATTGCTCAATTATGTTTGCATTGTGATTGTCCTATTTTATTTCTAAATCCCTCTTTTTGCTACATTTTTGACTCTTCTAGGTCTCTACCACTGGGTTTCACAGGCTGCTGTAGCCCAAGGTCTTCAGAAAAAGAGTCATCAAACTGGTGCACCCTGTCTGCCACGCACCACAGAATGTCCTCCAATGCCACCATGCTGCCACCAAGTATCTGTGGGCAGCAAAGACCTGCCTGAGGAGCAAGGCTTGGAAACAAGCCTGCAGGAAGATCAGAGCAGGGAGAAAGTGTGCAGAAGGATGCAAAAGAACAGAGACGGGATAAGAGCCGGGAATGAGGCAGACATGGGGGGCGGAACGCTCAGCCCTTCCGGAGCACGTGCAGATAGACGTCTTCACTCTCTCTACTTCCCTCTCTCTGTGGATGTTCACTTCCCTCATCATGTGCAGCCGTAGACGGACATGGCAGGTGTGTGCAAACCAGGGCGCTAGCACTGCCATTTAGCACCGCTCGGAGAGTTGTGTCTGTGCGTTGTGTCTGTGCCATGGAAGCATTGGGACTTGGGCAATCTGTGAGTGACTCTCCTGTGTGCCCTAATTAACGTTTGTAAACAAGCCTGCAAAAGAGTTGACAAATGACGTCTCTAAAAACTGATCCTCCCAACCCCCAGAGAGCAAGACTGTCATGGGTGCTGAACAATTCATCTCTGAATGAATACATAAATAAGTAATAAAAATAAATAAAACAGAATAGGAAATAAATATATTGTGCACATTTGTATGCATGTGTTATATCAAGAGATTGTGGATAGGAAATGTAGCCCAAAGTTTATTTGCCTTCCACAGTTTCCAAACTTGATTTATGAAAAACAAAACCTAGATATTTTCCTAAATTAATGTATTTTCTTAATTTTTAAGGGAACGAGCCTAATATTCTGGTATCAGTCTTTTTAAATTGGAGGTTATCCAAAAGAGGAAAAAGTGGATATTTATGTAGAAACGTCAAAACCAATAAAAGAAGTGTAAATTATTCAGTTTTCATAAATGAATAGACATTGCCAAGCCAGTCTTAAATCTAGCTGCAGGAAATAAGATGTGTCTCCTATATAGTCATATATTTCATATTTGTAAGCCAGAAAATGTTAGACCCAAAATATTTTAAAAGCAAATTAAGATATCACATCTAGTCATTCCTTCCTGCTTGGTGTGGGACTAGCCGTGAGAGAGACATAATGGAACTTAATTCTTTCCTGGGGCTGCAGACAAGGCTTAGTGGCTAACTGCTCTGGCTGCTCTTGCAAAGAACCAGAGTTTGGTTCCCAGAACCCACAGCCAGCAGCTCACAGCTGTGTATAGTCCAGGTACAGGCTAACGGACACTCTCAGTCGGCCTCCACAAGAATCTGCATATGTGTACCGCATGACCATGCACACGCATACACGCAAAACTAATACAGGGGTCATTAGATTGCCATTCTTTGCTCTCTGACTATGCAGGCACATATTTCATGACTGTTTGTTAGCGTGTATTCATTATACATATAACTGATGGGTAAACACACATTTTTGCTCCTGCCTTGTCATACAGTGCCTCTTTGCACACACGTGGATGGGAGTCAGAGGTTGGCGGTGAGTACATCCCTCTTGAGATCAGAACACTCACTGTCGCTAACAGGTTTGGCTTGACTAGCTGGCAGCGGGGAGCCTCATATCTGTCCCTTCCCCCCAGCACTGAGGTTACAGGGTGTGCCACTATACTTGGCTTTCTGCGTGGATCTTAGGATTCCAAACTCAGGTTCCTATTCTCACATAGCAGGAACTCTATACGAAGTCATTTCCCAGAGCACTGTGGTGATATTGTAGGGTTTAAGTCACTTCATAAACAAAAGTTCAAGTATGAGTCTTAAAAGCAAATGAAGTTCCCTATGGAAGAGGAAGCTCTACACCACAGAGAAAGTAGCATTCTCATTCTCAAGGATGGGGTAGTGAGGCTGAGAGAAATGCACTTAAATAATCTGTGCAAACGAAGCTTTATCACACTGGCCACTTCTCTATTCAATGTAATTACCCCATTCAAGCTCATCTCCACAGTCTAATGATTTTCAGTGTACTACAGGAGAATCTTGGGGGTTTTCCTGGCCTTGCAATGTGTCAAACTTATATTAATACATTATAATACATTTGTATGTTTTTACTTGTTGATCCCTCGGATTAATTTCATTCAGGTTCATCATAAATTAGAGAGAAATATTTTCTTCACTGCTGTAGTGACTGGTTAGATAAAGTAACTAAAATTCCTCTACCATGAGGTTTCAAAAAATGGAAAAAAATGTAAAAGAAGAATAAAAAAAACATGGAAGAAAAAAGGTAGAAATGTATACTGGTAACTGATTTTGAGGAAAAACATCAGCAGTGGGGGAGGGGAACAAAACAGGTGAGTGGACTCTCCCAGGCCAGGCGACTACCCCAGATCCCCACAGGTCCATGCTACTTCCTTACACCAGCATAAGGTATAGCTTGGGCTGTGTGGCCAGCCTTTCAGCCCAGCCCAGGAAGTGCTGACCCATAAACTGGTAGAGACTGTTACAGAGATCTGCCTTGGTACGTACAGACAATAACTGACAGAGCTGCTATACTTCGGCTAGAACAGCTACAACGTAACCCTTATACCCAAAGGTCAGGGAGCATCATGGAGATATGGAACAGGCAGATCAAAGGTGCCAGAGGACCAGGAAGTCTTCTGTGAAACTTAGACGAGACAAGAAGCTTCACCCGTGGGATGTCACCAATTTGTTTGCCTGAAGAATACCAGGATAATGATAACAGTAGATGAAGTGCCAACCTACATGGGGGAATCTCACAAGGCCCATAGGTGAAGAGCTACAGGGAGTCAGCAGCTTCCAAGAGAAGAATCAGTCTTCCCATGCAAAGAGTCTTCTAATTGATTATTTAATCCCAAGTGGTCAGCTCTAAAACACGAACACAGGCAACACCAAATAGACTCATTAGGTTGTGTGAATGTGTATGTATGTGTGCATGTGTGCATGTGTATGTATGTGTGTGTGCATGTAGGTGTTTGTGTGTGTGTTGTGTAGCAATAACAACTAAAGCATAACGTCATGAATTTGAATGGGAATCAGGGAAGGAGGCAAGGAAGGAGTTAGAGAGGTTAAAAATAATGTAAATATAGTTCTCATATATTTACATTATTAAATCTCAAAATATTTAAGTAAAAAGGGATGTAATGTGGGTGATACAATCAAGATACATTACATCCACATATGAAAATGTCAATGATACTTACTACTATGTTCAATTACTGTATGTTGAGGTAAAACATGAAAAAAATTCTCTAAGAAGTAAGAGGTAAAAATTATGTTCCCTGCTCTGTCTCTCTGTCTCTCTTTCTCTCTCCCTCTCTCTCCTCTCTCTTCTACAGATATGTTCTACTCACAGAACCTTTGCATCCTGTGATTCGGACTCCATATTAAAGTTGGGAGCATTCACAAAAGCATGAGTGGGGGAGACCTGAATTAGTCTGCACCAATACCCTTAGGAAGGTTGTAGCTACAACCACTTACAACTCAGAAGGCAAACAACCCACTGCTGTGCCATCCGGTTGCTGTGAGAAAACTGACCAAAAGCAAGATGGACAGGAAAGGGTTTATTTGAGGTTCGCTTCGGGTCTACAGTCTGTCTTTCAGGGCAATGAAAATGGGAACTCACAGCAGGACTTGAAGCAGAAGGCATAGTGGAGGTGGGTTTCCTATCTTCCCCCACAGGCGATGACTTTCCTATATATCCTAGGACCCTGTGTCAAGGGACGGTGCCATCCACAGTGGGGCTGGGTCCTCCTACTTCAATTAACAATCAAGGCAATGTCTGCAATTCAATCTGATTGAGGCAACTCCTCGCTTCAGGTTCTACTAGGTGACTGTGTCAAGTTCAGAGATGATGGCCGCAAAGACAAACATGATGTGTTTTCCTAGGTTAACCATATGCACTACTTTATGATTAAAACATGATTTATGCTTTTGTCTCCCAAGAGAGTATCTCAACTAGAAAACTAACTCTTCGGAAAATATGAACCTTTGAAATAAAGTTTCCTTTAAAGAAACTCAGAATGAAAAGACGAGACTGGAGAGTAGAGCTCTGGGGGTGTGTCAGAGCTCCTCTGTCCTGAGGGAGCATGAACAGCAACAGAAATGGATCATTGGTGTGTGGCAGAAGACAATGAAGTGAGAGACAGCTCCCACCATACCTTCCTAACAATGGCAAAATGTGTCAGCAGCAAATGCAGTAAACCCTTCATTACCAGCATCAAAGGAATGGAATTCTAGCGCTATTAATAGGCTTCTCACCCCTTCTTATGGATAATGTTTAACAGGGGCTTATCGGGTACTTAAAAGTGTTACTAAGTTGTTAGTCACGTGACTCTTCAAAGTATGTATAGTGCAAATATATCTAGTCCATGTATCTATTCTTTCAACAAATGAAATGTGCCTATAAACACATAACCCTACCTGGGTTACAGCAGGTGAGACAATTACTGGATATTTAGAGCATATATCCACAATAACAAATCTCAGATTTCTGTTATATGAAATTTTAACTAAATAAAATGTAAATATATACACACATTACATATATATAATTTAATATGATAATATAATAAAATATTTTTAAAAGATATATCTATTTTTATTTTATGTGTATGTGTTTGCCTGCAGACTGAATGTATGTATGTGTACCAGGGGCATGCATTACCCACAAGGCTAGAGGAGGGCATGAAATCCCCTGGAACTGGAGCTGTGGATGGTTGTGAGCCACCGTGTGGATACTGGGAATTTAATCCAGGTCCTCTGCAAGAGCAACAAGTGCTCTTAAGAGCTGAGCCATCTCTCCAGCTGCTGAGTAATGCTATTGCTAAATGCTAAATGCTATTCAAATACTTTAATTGATTTTATGAGATGATTTTTAAATAAACTCTTTTGTTTTCTGCCTTTCTGCAACCCTTCCTTCTATCTCTCCCTCCCCCTTTTCTTCCCTCCCTCCCTCCCTCCCTCCCTCCCTCCCTCCCTTCCTTGTCTCCTGCTGCTGGGGGTTGAATGTGATACTTTGTGTGCTAAACAGATGTCCCATCACCAAGATTCTTATGTGTGATTGCTTGCATGTTTGTCTATGCATCACATCATACCTGGTGTCCATGGAGGTTAGAAAATTGAGACCCCTGAGACTTGAAATTACAGGGACTGTGAGCCACAGTGTTGGTGCCAGGACCCTGAATCCAGCACTTTCAAAGATTACCTGAGCACTCCTAAGAGCTGAATTATTTCTCCAGCCTCCTCAGTCCTTTCTAAATATTATTTCAATGAAAATTCTCTTGGTGAAAAGGGGCACTTTCTCATTTATTTTCAATCCCCCTTTCTTCAAAAATGTCATTCTTCAAATAAGAAGTGCAGTATGTGCCTGCGGTTCTAAGGGCAGCCACATTGTGAAGTGCATCCGACGGGGATTCTGTTTTCTGCTGCATGGTTTCAAAGTTTTTTTAACCTCTTAACATCCTCCAATCACACAGGAATCCTAATTAGCTAATTGGGAACATTACGAACCTTTTTAAGTAATTGAAGTCATAGCTACTCTGCTGTTACTATATTACGTTTTTAATTTATTTTCAGTGGGGTTTATATTCATCAAAAGGAGTCAATTAAAGACAGGCAGAGCTGGGGGCCCATGCTGCCTTTCTGATTAGGAATCAATTGGAGATGCCTTGAGATTGTGTAAAATCGAGCCAGTGTGATTGAACAAGCTGGAGAGGCAGATGGAGAAGGAAACGGGAGAGGCTCTGAGCTCTGACAGGCCCTGGCCTAGCGGGTCTGACATGGCATTCAGGAGAGGAAGCCAAGAGAGCAACACACTGACCACAGACTGCGAGCGAGTGAGCGAGTGGGTGGGTGGGTCTAATCTCCATCCCTCTTAAGCCTCAATTTTGCCTCATGCACTAATCTACATTTCTCCCTTCAGACATACTGACGTCATTTCTACAACCTTTTCCAAACTGAGATGATTTGCAGCCTGCTGGTTAGGAACTCAATTTAAAATAGGTAGATACTTTCATTTACAATCAACAAGAAAGCAGCATATATACCAGGCACACAAACACACACAATTTATGTGTATGTGCATATGCATGTGTATGTGTATGTGCATATGCATACACATATACACACATGTATGAACATGTATACACATGCATGCACACGTACACATATATATGCATATATGATACACCTACTATATATATATACGTATATACACATATATACATATACACATACACATGCATACATGATACTTGAGTGTGTGCTTGTGTGTGTGTTTGTGTGTGTGTATACATATGCATACATCTATTTCTGCTTGGTATTTGGAAGGCATCACTACCTTCTCTTTTGTTCATTGCCTAGGTTCCCAGATCTCATACAGAGTTGGAGGTTTCAATATCATGATGTGACCATCCATGGGTGTGGGTGAACAACACACACTTCCCTATGAATTCTGACCTGCTCACCTACCTGCTCATTGAAGCCTCTCCTGTGTGTCAACAGATTTCCCAAACTTTTAGAAACCTCCACACCGATTTTGTGATTTCATTTCCTGTAAAGTAGCTAATCCTGTAGTCTCCATATTGTAAGTTGTTAATCCCACTAACACAACAATTTGGGACACAACTGTGGCATCTTCTATTGTTCACACTATAGAGTCGGGTTCTTTGCATATTGATTTTATGTCTTAGATTATGCCGTTGCCCCATGTCAATCTGACTCCTCCCAACCCCTTTCACTCTAAAGAGTGTTCCTGGCATAGACTGTCAAATGCAATGTCAGATCTGGTCATCTCTGTGTACAAAATACACCCAGAGCTTGACAAGGTCTCACATAAACATTTCCACTGTTTGAGTCCATGAGCCCATTGTCTCCTGCCTCCTCCACTGACCTCAATGATCTTCATGTCACATCAGAAGTGATTACATTGGTCTCCTGGAGCTCCCGCCACAAATGACTACTCACTGGGTGGCGTGAAGTAATGAAAACCTATTCTCTACAGCTCTGGACTTTGAAAGTATAAAATCAATGTGTAGGTCAGGCCTCAGTGTTATCTTTTCTAGCTTCTAGAGGCAAATGAAAACCTCTGTTGTTCACCGGCTTGTAGGCTTGTAGATGCCTCATCTTTGAGGCATTTCTGTGACCAAATGCCCCTCCTTTCATAAGAATGCCTGCCAGCCTGGACTAGGACTAAGTCTGTGGCTTCCGCTTATTCATTTATCAGCAGGGCTAACAATGCTGTGTATTTCTTCTAACACATGTTATTGGTAGCAGTAAAAAAGGAAATTGAATAAATCTTCTCTCTAAACAGCTTGCTAGTCATCAACAGAAAAGCAAACAAGCGCACACATAGCAGTGGAGAAGCCTAGAAGATTCTACCCTTACCTACTGAATGGGCGATTGCCTGTGGTTCCACCTCGTGGGCATCTAAACATAATGTACCTTTAAAAGGTGAGAATGTACTCATGGGGATGAGTAAGCAGCAGAATCAGAAATAAAGGCAAACCGAGGGATGATCTACGGAACAGTAATGCTTCACTTCTCAACAATGCCAAGGTTAAAAATGGCAAAGATGCTTCATTAGTCAGAAGTGAAGGATGGCTGAACAGAACTAAATCCAAGTCCAATGCTTGTTGCTGTGTGGGTTCTGAACCAGAGAGAAAATAGTGTACTGCCAGTCGCCATCTGTACCCGGGAGCTAAGGCTGTTCCACAGCTCTCTGTCATGCCAGGATAGAGCTGTTCTCCCAGGAGTGCTCTCACTCCTAGGCTCAGAGGTGAGATAGCCAGCAAGAAGAGCACAGGGCGCAGGACCAGTGGAGCAGCTAAGACAGGATCCTTCCAGTCACCATCTGCACCTGGAGTTTGGGCTGTTCCATAGCCCTCTGTACACAGGCTCCACCAGGAGAGAGTTTGTCTCCCAGGAGAGCTGACACAGGCTTACAGGCCCACAGGTGCAACAAGCTTCAGCCAAAGACAGCAAGACCAACTAACACCAGAGATAACCAGATGGCGAGGCAAGCACAAGAACCTTACCAACAGAAACCAAGGCTACATGGCATAATCAGAACCCAGTTCTCTCACCACAGCAAGTCCTGCATACCCCAACACACTGGAAAAGCAAGATTTGGATTTAAAATCACATCTCATGATGCTGATAAGAGGATTTTCAAGAATGACATAAATAACTCCCTTAAAGAAACACAGGAGAACACAGGTAAATAGGTAGAAGCCCTTAAAGAGGAAATACAAAAATTCCCTTAAAGAATTACAGGAAAACACAACCAAACATGTGAAGGAATTGAACAAAACCATCCAGGATCTAAAACTGGAAGTAGAAACAATAAAGAAATCACAAAGGGAGACCACTCTGGAGATAGAAAACCTATGAAAGAGATCAGAGGTCATAGATGTAAGCATCACCAAAAGAATACAAGAGATAAAAGAGAGAATCTCAGGGGCAGAAGATACCATAGAAAACATTGACACAACAGTCAAAGAAAATGCAAAACACCAAAAGCTCCTAACCCAAAATACCCAGGAAATTCAGGACACAATGAGAAGACCAAACCTAAGTATAATAGATATAGAAGAGAGTGAAGATTCCCACCTTAAGGGGCCAGTAAATATTTTCAGCAAAATTAGAGGAAAACTCCTCTAACCTAAAGAAACAGATGCACATAAACATGCAAGAAGTCTATAGAATTCCAAATATATTGGACCAAAAAAGAAATTCCTCCCCTCACATAATAGTCAAAACACCAAATGCACAAAAGAAAGAAAGAATATTAAAAGCAGTAAGGGGAAAGATCAACTAACATATAAAGGCAGACTTAGCATAATTACACCAGACTTCTCACCAGAGACTACGAAAGCCAGAAGATACTGGGCAGATATCATACTGATAGTAAGAAAACACAGATGTCAGCCCAGGTTACGATACTTAGCAAAACTTTCAATTACCATAGATGGAGAAACCAAGATATTCCATGACAAAAAAAATTCACACAATATCTTTCTCTATCAAATCCAGCTCTTCAAAGGATAATAAATGGAAAACTCCCAACACAAGGAGGGAATCTACACCCTAGAAAAAGCAAGAAAATAATCTTCTTTTAACAAACCAAAAAAGAAGATAGCCACACAAACAGAATTCCACCTCTAACAACAAAAATAACAGGAAGTAACAAGCATTTTTTTTCTTAATATCGCTTAATAGTGATTCATTCAATTCCCCAATAAAAAGACACAGACTAACAGACTGGATACATAAGCAGGACCCAACATTTTGCTGCATAAAGGAAACCCACCTGTGTGAAAAAGATAGACACTACCTCAGAGTAAAGGGCTAGAAAAAAATTCTCCAAGTAAATGGTCCCAAGAAACAAGCTAGAGTAGTGATTCTAATATCAAATAAAATGGACTTTCAACCTGAAGTTATCAGAAAGGATAAGGAAGGACACTTCATACTCATCAAAGGAAAAATCTACCAAGAAGCACTCTCAATTCTGAACATCTGTGCTCCTAACGTAAGGGCACCCACATTCATTAAACTTTACTAAAGCTCACATTGTACCTCACACAATGATAGTGGGAGATTTCAACACTCCATTCTCATCAAAGGACAGATCATGGAAGCAGAAATTAAACAGAAGCACAGTGAAACTAACAAAAGTCATGAACCAAATGAATTTAACAGATATTTATAGAATATTTTATCCTAAAACAAAAAAATATACCTTCTTCTCAGCACCTCATGGTACGTTCTCCAAAACTGACTATATAATCAGTCACAACAGATACAGGCCTCAACAGATACAACACCATTGAAATAATCCCAGGCATTCTATCAGATCACCAGGGACTAAGGCTGGTCTTCAATAGCAACATAAACAATAGAAAGCCCACATACATGAGGAAACTGAACAACACTCTCTACTCAATGATAACTTGGTCAAGGAAGAAATACAGAAAGAAATTAAAGACTTTTTAGAGTTTAATGAAAATGAAGGCACAACATACCCAAACTTATGGGACACAATGAAAGCAGTGCTAAAAAGAAAACTCATAGCTCTGAGTGCCTCAAAAAAGAAACTGGAGAGAGCCTATACTAGCAGCTTGACAGCACATCTGAAAGCTCTAGAACAAAAAGAAGCTAATACAACCAAGAGGAGTAGATGGCAGGAAATAATCAAACCCAGCAGAAAACCCAAGTAGAAACAAAAAGCAACCAAACCAGGACCTGGTTCTTTGAGAAAATCAACAAGATGGATAAACCCTTACCCAGACTAACCAGAGGTCACAGAGACAGTATCCAAATTAACAAAATCAGAAATGAAAAGGGAGACATAACAATAGAAACTAAGGAAATCCAAAAAAAATCATCAGATCCTATTACAAAAGCCCATACTCAACAAAACTGGGAAATCTGGATTAAATGGACAATTTTCTAGACAGATACCAGGTATCAAACTTAAATTAGGATCAGATAAATGATCTAAACAGTTCCATAACCCCTAAAGAAATAGGAACAGTCATTAATAGTCTCCCTACCAACAAAACCCCAGGACCAGATGGGTTTAGTGCAGAGTTCTATCAGATCTTCAAAGAAGACCTAATACCAATATTCTTCAAACTATTCCACAAAATAGAAACAGAAGAATCACTACACAATTCATTCTATGAAGCCACAATTACTCATATACCTAAACTACACAAAGACCCAACAAAGAAAGAGAACTTCAGACCAATTTCCCTTGTGAATATGGATGCAAAAATACTCAATAAAACTCTTGCAAACTGAATCTAAGAACACGTCAAAACAATCATCCATCATGATCAAGTAGGCGTCATCCCAGGGATGGAGAGATGGTTCAATATATGGAAATCAATCAATGTAAAGCACTATATAAACAAACTCAAAGGAAAAAACATGATTATTTTATTAGATGCTGAGAAAGCATTTGACAAAATGTAACACCCCTTCAAGATAAAACTCTTGGAAAGATCAGGAATTCAAGACCCATACATAAATATATGTAAAAGCAATATACAGCAAACTAATAGCCAACATCAAACTAAATGGAGAGAAATTTGAAGCAATCCCAGTAAAATCAGGGACTATACAAGGCTGTCCACTCTCACCCTATCTATTCAATATAGTACTTTAAGTCCTAGCCAGAGCAATTAGGAAAAAAAAGGAGGTCAAAGGGATACAAATTGGACAAATTGGAAGAAGTCAAAATATCAATATTTGCAGATGATAATATAGTATACTTAAGTAACCCCAAAAATTTCACCAGAGAACTCCTAAACCTGACAAAGAACATCAGTAAAGTGGCTAGATATAAAATTAACTCAAACAAATCAGTGGTCTTCCTATATTTAAAGGATAAACTACCTGAGAAAGAAAATAGGGAAATGACACCTTTCACAATAGTCACAAATAATATAAAATACTTTGGTGTTACTCTAACTAAGCAAGTGAAAGACCTGTATGACAAGAACTTCAAGTCTCTGAAGAAAGAAATCGAAGAAGATCTGAGAAAATGGAAAGATCTCCCATGCTCATGGATTGGCAGGATTAATGTAGTAAAAATGGCCATCTTGCCAAAAGCAATCTACAGATTCAATGCAATCCCCATCAAAATTCCAACTCAATTCTTCATAGAGCTAGAAAGAGCAATTTACAAATTTATCTGGAATAGAAAAAAGCCCCAGATAGCAAAACTATTCTCAACAATAAAAGAACTTCTGGGGGACTCACTATCCTTGACCTCAAGCTGTATCACAGAGCAATCATGATAAAAACTGCATGGTATTGGTACAGTGACACGCAAATAGATCAAGGAAATAGAATTGAAAACCCAGAAATGAGCCCACACACCTATGGTCACTTGATCTTTGACAAAGGAGTTAAAACCATCCAGTGGAAAAAAGACAGCATTTTTAACAAATGGTGCTGGTTTAACTGTTGAAGAATGCAAATTGATCCATTCTTGTTTTTTTGTGTGTTTGTTTGTTTGTTTGTTTGTTTGTTTTTGGTTTTTTGGAGACAGGGTTTCTCTGTATAGCCCTGGCTGTCCTGGAACTCACTCTGTAGACCAGGCTGCCCTCGAACTCAGAAATCCGCCTGCTTCTGCCTCCCAGAGTGCTGGGATTACAGGCGTGCGCCACCACCGCCCGGCTAAATTGATCCATTCTTATCTCCTGTTCAAAGCTCAAGTCCAAGTTGACCAATGACCTTCACATAAAACCAGATACATTGAAACTAATAGAAAAGAAACCGGGACGAGCCTTGAACACATGGGCAGAGGGGGAAATTTTCCTGAACTGAACACCAATAGCTTATGCTCTAAGATCAAGAATTGACAAATGGAGCATGTATCCTTATTACATGCTGGGAAATCTTCTGGGTATATGCCCAGGAGTGGTATAGCAGGGTCCTCTGGAAGTGACATGCCCAGTTTTCTGAGGAACCGCCAGACTGATTTCCAGAGTGGTTGTACCAACTTGCAACCCCACCAGCAGTGGAGGAGTGTTCCTTTTTCTCCACATCCTCGCCAACACCTGCTGTTTACTGAGATTTTGATCTTAGCCACTCTGAGTGGTATGAGGTGAAATCTCAGGGTTGTTTTGATTTGTATTTCCCTAATGATGAATGATGTTGAACATTTTTAAAGATGCTTCTCAGCCATCTGAAGTTCTTCAGTTGAAAATTCTTTGTTTAGCTCTGTACCCCATTTTTAATAGGGTTATTTGGTTTTCTGGGGTCTAACTTCTTGAGTTCTTTGTATATATTGGATATTAGCCCTCTGTCAGATGTAGGGTTGGTGGAAATCTTTTTCCAATTTGTTGGTTGCTGATTTGTCCTTTTGATGGTGTCCTTTGCCTTACAGAAACTTTGTAATTTTATGAGGTCCCATTTGTCAATTCTTGATCTTAGAGCACAAGCTATTGCTGTTCTGTTCAGGAACTTTCCCCCTGTACTGATGTCCTCAAGGGTCTTCCCTAATTTCTTTTCTTTTAGTTTCAGTGTGTCTGGCTTTACGTGGAGGTCCTTGAACCACTTGGAGCTGAGTTTAGTACAAGGAGATAAGGATGGATCAATTCGCATTCTTCTGCATGCTGACCTCCAGTTGAACCAGCACCATTTGTTGAAAAGGCTATCTTTTTTCCATTGGATGTTTTCAGCCCCTTTGTCGAGGATCAAGTGACCATAGGTGTGTGGGTTCATTTCTGGATCTTCAATCCTGTTCCATTGATCCTCCTGCCTGTCACTGTACCAATACCATGCAGTTTTTAACACTATTGTTCTGTAGTATTGCTTGAGGTCAGGGATACTGATACCCCCAGAATTTCTTTTATTGTTGAGAATAGTTTTAGCTATCCTGGTTTTTTTGATATTCCAGATGAATTTGAGGATTACTCTTTCTAACTCTGTGAAGAACTGAGTTGGGATTTTGATGGGTATTGTGTTGAATCTGTATATTGCTTTTGGCAAAATGGCCATTTTAACTATATTAATCCTGCCAACCCACGAGCATGGGAGGTTTTTCCATTTTTTGAGGTCTGCTTCCATTTCCTTCTTCAAAGACTTGAAGTTCTTGTCATACAGGTCTTTCACTTGTTTGGTCAGAATCACCCCAAGGTACTTTATATTGTTTGTGGCTATTGTGAAGGGTATCATTTCCCTAATTTCTCTTTCTTAGCCTGCTTATCCTTTGAGTATAGGAAGGCTACTGATTTGCTTGAGTTGATTTTATTACCTGCTACTTTGTTGAAGTTGTTTATCAGCTGTAGGAGTTCTCTGGTGGAGTTTTTTGGGTCACTTAGTTAGACTATCATATCATCTGAAAATAGTGATAGTTTGACTTCTTCCTTTCCAATTTGTATTCCTTTGACCTCCTTATGTTGTCTAATTGCTCTAGCTATGTTCATAGCAGCTCTATTTATAATAGCCAGAAGCTGGAAAGAACCCAGATGTCCCTCAATGGAGGAATGGATACAAAAAAAAATGTGGTATATATACACAATGGCGTACTATTCAGCCATTAGAAACACTGAATTCATGAAATTCTTAAACGAATAGATGGAGCTGGAGAACATCATACTAAGTGAGGTAACCCAGTCTCAAAAGATCAATCATGGTATGCACTCACTGATAAGAGGATATTAGCCTAGAAACTTGGAATACCCAAGACATAATCCACATATCAAATGATGTCCAAGAAAAACAGAGGAGTGGCCCCTGGTTTTGGAAAGACTCAGTGCAGCAGTGTAGGGCAATACCAGAACAGGGAAGTGGGAAGGGGTGGATGGGGCAACAGGGGAAGGGAAGAGGGCTTATGGGACTTTCGGGAAGTGGGGATCCAGGAAAGGGGAAATCATTTGAAATGTAAATAAAAAATATATCGAATAAAAAAAAAGCTTAAATATCAGCATTTACAACCCAGCAAAGATTCACGGATATAAAGGATTTTAATCGTTACAACATATAACAAAAATATTCTGAAATTTTTAGGAATGGACACAAGTAAAATATCACCATATTCAGATGAACAATTGATTCCTTGAAAGGAGGATGAGGCTTAATCTATCATGGCTGATAGGCTAATGCTAGCCCCAAAACACTTAACAGTTTCCGTTTCTGGTGACAGGGACACCTTCTGAAGAAGACAGTCCATAGTAAGAAAGGAATCGTTGAAATTCATGAATTCTGAAAAAGCCAAAAAAAAAAAAAAGAATTGACAAATGGGACCTCATAAAATTGTAAAGCTTCTGTAAGGCAAAGGGCACTGTCAATAGGACAAAACAGCAACAAACAGATTGGGAAAATAATCTTTACCAACCCTATATCCGATAGAGGGCTAATATCCAATGTATACAAAGAACTCAACAAGTTAGATTCCAGAGAACCAGATAACCCTATTAAAAGACGGGGTAGAGAGCTAAACATAGAATTTTCAACTGAGGACTATCCAGTAGCTGAGAAGCACCTAAAGAAATGTTCAACATCCTTAATTATCAGGGAAATGCAAATCAAAACAGCCTTGAGATTCCACCTCACACCAGTCAGAATGACTAAGATAAAAAACTCAGGTGACAGCAGATGCTGGTGTGGATGTGGAGAAAGAGGAACACTCCTCCATTGCTGGTGGGATTGCAAGTTGGTATAATCACTTTAGAAATCAGTTGGCAGTTCCTCAGAAAATTGGACATAGACTACCTGAGGACCGAGCTATACCACTACTAGGCATATACCCAGAAGATGCTCCAACATGTAATAAGGACACATGCTCCATTATGCATAGCAGCCTTATTTTAAATAGCCAAAGCTGGAAAAATTCCAGATGTCCCTCAACAGATGAATGGATACAGAAAACGTGGTACATTTGCACAATGGAGAACTACTCAGCTATTAAAACAATGACTTTATGAAATTCTTAGGCACATGGATGGAACTAGAAAATACCATCCTGAGTGAGGTAACCCAATCACAAAAGAATATACATGATATGCACTCGCTAATAAGTGGATATTAGTCCAGAAGTTTGGAATACCCAAGATTCAATTCAAAGACAACAGGAAGCTCAAGAAGAAAGAAGACCAAAGAGAGGATACTTCCAGTCCTTCCTAGAAGGGGGATCAAAATACCCATGGGAGGAGATACAGAGACAAGGTGTGGAGCAGAAACTGAAGGAAAGTCCATCCAGTGACTGTTCCACCTGGGGATTTATCCCATATACAGTCACCAAACCCAGACACTATTGTAGATGCCAACAGGTGTTTGCTGACAGGCACTTGATATAGCTGTCTCCTGAGAGGCTCTACCAGTGCCTGACAAATGCACAAGTGGAGGCTTCCAGCTAACCATTGGAGAGCACAGGGTCCCCAGAGGGGGAGCTAGAGAAAGGACCCAAGGAGCTCAAGGGACTTGCAGCCCCATAGGAGGAACAACAATATGCACCAACTGGGACCCCCAGAGCTCCCAGGGATTAAAGCACCAACCAAAGAGTACACATGGAGGAACCCATGGCTCCAGCCTCCTATGTTGCAGAGGATGGCCTTGTCAGTCATTAATAGGAGGAGAGGCCCATAGTCCTGTGAACACTCAATTACCCAGTGTAGGGGAATGCCAGGACCAGGAAGCAGGAGTGGGTGGGTTGGAGAGTAGGGGGAGGCAGAAGGGGATAGGGGGTTTTCAGTGGGGAAACCAGGAAAGGGGATAACATTTGAAATGTAAATAAAGAAAATATCTAATAAAAAATAGTATACTGTTAACTCTACTGAGATTGTTAATAAAGGAATGATTGTTTCTGTGTTCATATATATCATTTTAATTAAATTTCATTATTATTTATTTTATTTAATTTTTGATTAATTAATATACTAAAACATCATTCATCTTTCTGCTTGCATCACTGTAGGCAATGCTTCTGTTGATAGGAAGTACACAGGGAAGGAGCTTGGGATATGGACACAACACCTGACAGGACAGAGAGCAGCACGGTCAATGGGACTTGATCTTAACAACTAGTGTGTTGAAACTATACAAAATCTGGTGAAATGATCACACTTGTCCAAATTAATTGTGTCCTTGTTAACATAAACATTGTCATTCGATTTATTTCACTTGAATATCACACAACCGTCTAAGGAGATATTTATTACAATAAGAGACATCCAAAGAGCATTTTCTGCTTCCCGTACTGGCTTTAAGAGATACCTCAGCTTGGCAATGCCATCAAACACTCTGGTAAGAAGCTTCTGTCCTCATTGCGCTTGGGTTGACTTTCCTGATATGGTGCCTGACTGAATTCACAGAAAGTGATCCTTATAGACTGCAACCCACTACTGAGGAAGTGGAGATCATTCAGTAAACAAAGTGTTGATCAGAAGGCGTGGAGACATGAACCGCAGCGTGAGTAACAGCAGTCAGAAAGCAAAAGTCTCCTAGAACTGATCCAGCGTGTCCTAAACTGCAGGTGTAGCATCCAACAGGATGCTTGTGGTAAACAGAAATGGTAAGCCTTGCAGAGTACCACTTCCTAACTGTCAGCAGTCTGAAAGGTAATCCTTGCAAAGTGAGGCCATCTAACTGTCACGGGGCTGAAGGTAAGCCTGGCAGAATTCCAGTCTAACTGCCACAGGTTCGCTTTCCTTTCTTTTTTCATTAATTTATTTTTTTATCCACTTGACATCCCCATCCCATTCCCCTCCTTTTGCCCCCCTCTCCACTCTCTCTTCCCCCCTCCCCCTCCCCCATCACACAGTCCCTTCCTCCACCCCCTTCCCCTTCAACTCTGGAAAAATGGGAGGCCCTGCTGAGTATCAACTGACCCTGGCACATCAAGTTGTTGTAGAACTAGGCACTGAGGCCAGATAAGGCAGATAAGGCAACAAGTGGAATATGATCTGCAGGCAAGCAACAGAGTCGTGGACAGACCCTGTTCTAGTGCAATAAGACAACCAAAGGAGACGAAAGGGAAACCATTAGAAAGGGAGAAGTCATACAGATCTTTCACATGTTTGGTTAGAGTCACCCCAAGGTACTTTATACTGTTTGTGGCTCTTATGAAGGGTGTCATTTCCCTAATTTCTTTCTTGGCCTGCTTATCCTTTGAGTATAGGAAGGCTACTGATTTGCTTGAGTTGATTTTATAACCTGCCACTTTGCTGACGTTGTTTATCAGCTGTAGGAGCTCTCTAGTGGAGTTTTTTGGGTCACTTAGGTAGACTATCATGTCATCTGCAAATAATGATAGTTTGACTTCTTCCTTTCCAATTTGTATCCCTTTGACCTCCTTATGTTGTCTAATTGCCCAAGCTAGTAAGTACCTCAAGTACAATATTGAAAAGATAAGGAGAAAGGGGGCAGCCCTGTCTAGTCCCTGATTTTAGTGGGATTACTTCAAGTTTCTCTCCATTTAGTTTGATGCTGGCTACTGGTTTGCTGTATATTGCTTTTACTATGTTTAGGTATGGGCCTTGAATTCCTGTTCTTTCCAAGTCTTTAAGCATGAAAGGATGCTGAATTTTGTCAAATGCTTTTTCAGCATCCAATGAAATGACCATGTGGTTTTTTTCATTGAGTTTGTTTATGTAGTGGATTGCATTGATGGATTTCCGTATATTGAACCAACCCTGCATCCCTGGGATAAAGCCTACTTGATCATGGTGGATGATCGTTTTGATGTGTTCTTGGATTCAGTTGGCAAGAATTTTATTGAGTATTTTTGCATTGATGTTCTAAAGGAAATTGGTCTGAAGTTCTCTTTCTTTGTTGGATCTTTGTGTGGTTTTGGTATCAGCGTAATTGTGGATTCGTAGAAGGAATTGGGTAGTGTTCCTTCTGTTTCTATTTTGTGGAATAGTTTGAAGAGTATTGGTGTTAGGTCTTCTTTGAAGGTCTGATAGAATTCTGCACTGAAACCATCTGGTCCTGTGCTTTTTTTGGTTGGAAGACTTTCTATGACCCCTTCTATTTCTTTAGGGGTTATGGGACTGTTTAGATGATCCATTTGGTCCTGATTTAATTTTGGTATTTGGTATCTGTCAAGGAAATTTTCCATTTCCTCCAGATTCTCTCTGAAGATGATGTGAGAGTATATATAAGCAGATGATAGGACAGGGCACATAAGCGAGCTCAAAAATTTTACTAGATAAACTCTACAACTGATAAATGCCATCAGCAAAGTAGCCGGATATAAAGTTAACTCAAAATAATCAGTAGCCCTCCCTTATATACATGATAAAGAGGCTGAGGAAGGGATTGGAGAAACAACACCCTTCACCAATAGTCACAAACAATATAAAGTATCTTGGCATGATCTCTAACCAAGCAAGTGAAGGATCCCTGAGTAAAACCTCCAATCTCTGCAGAAAGAAATTGAAGGATACCTCAGAAAATGGAAAGCTCATGGGTCGGGTCTGCTGTCATGCTCAGCCAATGTCCCTCTCATTCCCCCACGTGGTGTGAGGAAGGAGCTAGTTGTTATAGCTGAGATTTCCCAGTTTCCAGGGAGGTTACCAGGTTTGTTGTTTTCCTGCTAACTTGTCTGTCTCTGTGAATAGGCAGGCTGGTGTAAGCAGTTATCCTAGAGGTGAAATATCTCCTGCGATAATGACAAATGAGGTTTATACATCAGAAATTCTAGCAACCAAACTCTGAGCCACAGTGATCTCTCTCTCTCTCTCTCTCTCTCTCTCTCTCTCTCTCTCTCTCTCTGTGTGTGTGTGTGTGTGTGTGTGTGTGTGAGGTATGTGAGTGACTCACTAGGGGAATTTAATTAGTGTGAGATACATTCTTAGCCAAGGAACTAGTTGCAATTGATAAGCTGCTGGGAGAGGGAAAAATCAGTTTTCTTCTTCGATGTAGTGACACTGAGGATATAAATCGTGCTCCAGGGCAAGCCCCATGCTCATCACAAACTGGACTCTATGTTCCTTTGTGGTTTGTCTCAAAGGGCTGGGTTAATTTTTTTTTGAAAAAAAAAAGATAAAGAAGATGAAATTTCAAGGTGGGGAGGAGAGAAAATATGCTTTAAAACATAGTGTTTAAAATTCTCAAAGAATAAGTAAAAACGGAAACATCACTAATGCAAATATATCTGAAAGAAAGGGGAGGGAAGAAGGAAGGAAGGAAGGAAGAAGGAAGGAAGGAAGGAAGGAAGGAAGGAAGGAAGGAAGGAAGGAAGGAAGGAAGGAAGGAATTGCCCTCTCAGTGTGCATTCCAGGCTCCATTTTCTGTAAGAACAATTAGCTTTTGCTTTGGGAAGCTGTTTTTTTTTTTTCCTCATCCTTCCTTTACAGCTTATGTGAGGAGCACACACTGACTGAATTAAAGTTCATCATTTCACTCCCTCCTCTCAACACACAAAGATAAAGGTTAAGTGAACAGCATGCCCCCAGGGAGTGCCATGGGCACTGGGTGGCTGGATGAAGGGACACTGCTCAGGGAGTGTGGCGCTGAGCCTTGTCCCTTTCCTGTGCCCTGTCCTGCTCCCCAGGATTGATGCACATATGGAGCTGCTGTGAGCAGCATTGCAGAAACTTCAGAACAGACTGCGGAGAAATGGAGACTCAGCTGGGAGGTGGTAGACACGCCTTTAATCCCAGCACTGAGGAGGCAGAGGCAGGTGGATCTCTGAGTTCAAGGTCAGCCTCATCTACAGAGCAAGTTTCCAGACAGTCAGGGCTACACAGAGAAAGCCTGTCTCATAAAACGTTAAAAAAGAAGCAAAGAAAAAAGAAACAAAGAAACAAAGTAGAAAAAAAATGGACTTTAATTTGGGAAACAGAGATGGGATAGGGAAAAAACAGAGGCAGGACTTCCTGATGGCACAATGAGCCAATGCCGTGCTTGATTGGCACCAGACTGTTTAAGTTAGATTTATTTAATCTTTCAGCAGGAACTTTCCATCTGATACAAACGTCCAAACAAAACGTAGCACCTGGGAAGGCCTTGAATGGAAGCTTCAAGACAATTCTACACTTGGCTCAGAGAGAAAGCAAGTGGCCAGTCTTATAGGAAATGTATGTGCTGAAGTCATGGGACTGAGATCAGGCTATGTGAGGGTGTGGATGCAGGCGCAGATCTGTCCTGTCTTATTTATAGTACTTGTCTTATCCCGACCAATGAATACAGGAGTGTTTACCTTCCTTGAATACTCTGTATATGATTGTGTAAGTTGAGTCATTGCCAGGAAATTTGTAAACTACAGATAGTCCAACCGCATAGATCTTATTTTGAGAACAATGAAAAGTTCAGTGGTCGGGGCTTGATAATTATAGACCACACAGGAAGCACTTGAGAAACTCTCTGGAGTAGCCTAGGGAATCTGCGAGGCCTTGATTGGTAAGAAAGTATCGAGTGAGCAGAGACTCGGTGGAGACCTAGTAGCAGAGGCAGCAGCCTCCGCCCTAATGCCAAAGGCCAGATAGTTTGCTTCGCCTAAGGCATTACTGACAGCACTTCTAGTGCTTCTAACACTTCAAAAAAAATACTCTTCTATTTTTCTTTCTTTTCTTTCTTTTTTTTTTTTCACTGAATCCCACCCTAGAGACTCTCCTCTCTCTTCATTCCTGATCAAAAATACAACCACAGCTCTGGTTTCTGGATCCCACGATACACTCTCATCTCTGACTTCTAACACGGCTGAGAAAGCCGTGCTGTTAACATTAAACTGAATCATCTGAATCATCTGCTGTCTGAGGCGGCAGCAGAAGAAAATGTTTGTGGTTTTGTTGCTATCTTGAATTCTCCCCCCCACCCCCCATTCCCCAGTTTGGCTTTGTCGTTGTGACTTGTAAGGTCAAAGCCATAATTACTGATTTGGAAATACAATTTTTGTTTGTTTGTTTGTTTGTTTGGTTTGGTTTTTTCAAGACAGGATTTCTCTGTGTAGCCCTGGCTACCCTGGAACTCACCCTGTAGACCAGGATGGCCTCAAACTCAGAAACCCGCCTGCCTCTGCCTCCCAAGTGCTGGGATCAAAGGTGTGCGCCACCACTGCCTGGCTTGGAAATACAAATATTTTTTAAAGCCTAAATGTGTTGGATATTAATGGAGGATTCGTGGTCAACAGGGCAACATAGGGGATCTAGCCCGGTGGCAGGGCCAGAGCTTTTGTGGCTGTGGTTCTCCTGTCTTAGGAATACCTGGTGGATCCTGTTTCTATGAAGCGCTTTCCCAGGTATCAGACTATGCATGATTAAGTTTGGACAGTTGCACAAACAGATGTGTTTCTTTGGCACCAGGTGCAGTGTTTCTAAGCTGAACATAAAAAATGCAGTGTGTTTCAGGAGATGATGTTTTCCTCACCCACTTTGAAATGAGATGTTAGGCTGCCGTTCAAAAGGAGAGTCCCAGAGGAAGGGTTCAGAATGAATAAACTATTTATTGGTCTGTCTACACAAGCTGGAGCCAATCTAAAGAAGACATCAACGGTGATTGTATTTGAAGTCATAAAGCCACAGGCTTGGTATTTTCATGACTGGGATCCCAACACTCTGCTGTCACTCCGAGCGCAGGCACAACACAGATTCCAACAGCCAAGTGCTAGGGAGAAGAAAGACAGCTTGCAGTTATAGGGTAATTTCTTTCTTTTTCTTTCTGAAAGCATCAAGAACACTTTTATTTACTTTTTAATTAATTAAATTTTTTACACTCCATATTTTGTTCCCCCAACCCTGTCCACCCTCAGACTGTCCCACATCCCATACCTCCTCCCCACCCCCTGTCTCCATGTAGATGTCCCCACCCCACCTGACCTCTAAACTCTCTAGGGCCTCCAGTCTCTTGAGGGTTAGATGCATCATCTCTGGATGAACAGACTGCCGCAGTCCTCTACTGTATGTGTGTTGGGGCCTCATATCAGCTGGTGTATGCTACTTTATTGGTGGTCCAGTGTTTGAGAGATCTCAGGGATCCAGTTTAATTGAGACCGCTGGTCCTCCTACAGGACTGGCCTTCTCTTCAGCTTTTCAGCCTTTTCTAATTCAACAATAGGGGTTAGCTGCTTCTCTCCATTGGTTGTGTGCAAATATCTGCATCTGACTCTTTGAGCTGCTTGATGGGACTTCTAGAATGTGGTCATGCTTGCCCCCTTTTTGTGAGTGTTTCATAGCCTCAGTAATATTGCCAGGCCTTAGGATCTCCGCTTGAGCTGGATCCCACTTTGGGCCTGTCGCTGGACCTTCTTTTCCTCAGGCTTCTCTCCATTCCCATCCCTGTAATTCTTTCAGACAGGAACAATTATGGGTCAGAGTTGTGACTGTGGGATGGCCCCCTTCTCCCTTATTTGATGTTCTGTCTTCCTGCTGGAGGTAGGCTGTATAAGTTCCCTCTCCCTACTATCAGGCATTTCATCTAAGGACCCTTCCTTTGATTTCTGAGAGTCCCTCACCTCCCAGGTCTTTGATGCATTCTGGAAGGTCCCCCCAATCTCCTATCTCTGAGGCTGCCTGTTTCCATTCTTTCTGCTGGCCCTCGGGGCTTCAGACCTTTTCTCTCACCTAATACCAGATCAGGTTCTCCTCTCCCCTCCCCTCCCTCCCTTCCACACACTTTCCCTCCCAGGTCCCTCCTTCCCTCCCCACTTGTGATTGCTTTGTTCTCCCTCCCAAGTGGGACTGAGGCATCCTCACTTGGGCACTTCAGCTTGTTGACCTTTTTGAGTTCTGTGGACCGTATCTTGGGTAATCTATCATTTTTGGAGGGGGGGCTAACATCTACTTATTAGTGAGTACGTGCCATGCATATCCTTTTGGGTCTGAGTTACCTCACTCAGGATGATATCTTCTAGTTCCATCCATTTGGCTGCAAAACTCAGGATGCCCTCATTCCTAGCAGCTGAGTAATATTCCATTGTGTAAATGAGCCACATTTTCTGTATCTGTTCTTCTGCCTCCGGACATCTGGTTGTTTCCAGCTTCTGGCTATCACAAATAAGGCTGTAAGTTCTTAGAGCCATGTTCACATTTCTGTGATGATTTGTATAACCTTATGACACGTGGGGGACAAATAGGACTGGTGTTGCCAGCCTCCCAGTAGATTGCTAGGAAACAGCTATGAAATGAACTTGACTCAAAGACACAGCTGATTGTCCAGGATTCACTGTATTCATCCTGACTCACAGCACGGTGTTCTGCCTGACAAGGGACATCTCAAGGAGTAAGAAGGCTAAAAGGAAACTAGGAAGTTACTGTGAGCAGAGTATGCTGGAGCACACCTGCAGCTCCAGACTTGGGAACCTGAGGGTGACTATTTTGTAGCTAGTTTGTTCTATGTGGCAAGACCTTTATTGTTGTTGTTGTTGTTGTTATTCATCTGCACCGTTGTTGTAATTTTTAAAAAAAGGTTTCCAGTATAAAATGGCAATGGTTAACACAAATTTATAATTTATAAGACAGTAACTGGTTTGTATAGGAACTGAGATATGATCAGTCCTAAAGTATAAAGGCACGAAACAACATGAAACGAAACTAAAATGAAGTTTTGTAATTAAGGTTTTATGTCTCAGCATTGGGGAGTCCCTTCAAAGCAGGTGAGGACTAGAGTTCATAGCCACAATATCCAGTAAGTTCTGGATTCCTGGGTGTCCCCTGTGATCCTGGTATTTGATGTGGAGACAGGATGTCATCAAGAAAGGTGTCTACTGCTGGGTGGGGCCTCTCAGAGGACAGCTATGCTAGGCTCCTGTCTGCAAGCATAACAGAGTATCATTAATAGTGTCAGGGATTGGTTCTTGCCCATGGGATGGGTCTCAAGTTGGGCCAGTTATTGGTTGGTTATTCCCTCAGTCTCTGCTCCATCTTTGTCCCTGTCCTTGTAAGCAGATCTAATTTTAGGTCAAAGGTTTTGTGTGTGGGTTAGTGTCCCTATCTCACCACTGGAAGTCCTGCCTGGCTACAGAAGGTGTCCACTTCAAGCTCCAGACCCACCATTGATAGGAGTCTCAGCTAGAGTCATCTTGGTAGATGCCCCGGAGCCTCCCCTCTCCTAGGTCTCTGGCACAATCCTAGAGATGCCCCTCTCTTCCACCAACCACTGATTTCCATTCACTCCCCTGACCCTCACTCCCACACCTGATTCTACCCACCCCTGAGAGTCCCCTTCCTACTCCCCATCCCCTCTTCCACTGAGTTCCCTCCATCTCTCAATCCACCTCTGATGACCTCTGATTTCCCCTGCTTAGTGAGATTCAAGCATCCTCCTGAGAGGCCCCACCCAGCAGCAGACAGAAACAGATGCAGAGACCCACAGCCTGACATTAGACTGAGCTTGGAGAGTCTTGTGGAAGAGCTAGGGGGATGGACATGG
The DNA here is from genome assembly GCF_947179515.1 of Apodemus sylvaticus. NCBI lineage: Eukaryota > Metazoa > Chordata > Mammalia > Rodentia > Muridae > Apodemus > Apodemus sylvaticus. The sequence goes on along the minus strand of NC_067476.1, from coordinate 157,074,860 downwards.
AGGGGATATAAACTCCACAGGAAGACCAACAGAGCCCACTACCCTGGACCCTTTAGGGATCCCCAAAACTGAACGACCAACCAAAGAGCATGCATTGGCTGGACCCACCCCTCCCTCCAGCATATATGTAGCAGATGTGAAGTTTGGCCTCCATGCAGATATCCCAATGACTAGAATGGGGGCTGTCCCTGACTCTGTTGTCTGCCTGTGGATCCTGTTCTCTTAACAGAACTGCCTGGCCTGGCCTCAGTTGGAGAGAATGTACTTAGTCCTATACTTTCTTAATGTACCAGAGTGGGTGGGTACCCAGAGGTGGCCTCTCCTTTCTCACAGGGGAAGGGAAGGAAGATGTGGTGGCAGGATGTGGAAGGAGGGCCTGTGTAAGGGGAGACTGGGACAAGAGGCAGGGCCTGAGATTGGGATATAAAGTGAATAATAAATTAATGAAAAAGAAAAGAGAGAAAGTTGTTTACACAGAGAAGCTAACTCCGGGCCCTCAGGTTCAATTAGAAAGTTTGCCTCATGAGTGAGAATGAATGAAGAAGACATGTGAACCTCTCACACACATAGACACACATATACTCACCAACACACACACACACACACACACATCCCTACACACACTCATACATACACACACACACACACACTCATACACACACACACTCATATACACTCACACACTCTCACACACATAGACACACATACACTCACCAACACACACACACACACATACACTCACACACTCTCACACACATAGACACACATACACTCACCAACACACACACACATTTCTACACACACTCATACACACACACACACACAGACACACACACATACTCCTGTATGTGTCTATACATATGAATATGTACAATATACACATGCATACACACATTATTATTATGTATTAAAATTATGTTTCTACCAGATTTCAAAAGAAGCCTCAAAATAGAAATTAATTTAAGTCTTGGTCCCTTCAGGACTTGATGGCAAAACCCCATCAAGTTTTGCTAGAGTCTCAGAACATGGAGAAATCAAGCTGATATTGATCTGAAAGCTGCATTGTGCTGGCTGACTTTAATATTGTTGGAAGATGATAGGAAGAAGAACAGTGACCTCAGTCTCAGCTGTGAACTACTCAGCTGTGAACTACTCAGCTGTGAACTACTCAGCTGTAGTCTACAGCAATGACTGTCCCAGCAGGAAACACCCCCTGCTGAAACAATAGGACAGGTGTCATGGTAAGAACCAACCACTTTCTGATTGGATTTAATTCCTGCTCCTCAAGATGAAACTCATACCTGGTGCCATTATCTGCCTGAGAAACTCTCAACAGATACATCACAGGCCCTATGGAAGAATCTGCCACTGTTATTCTGCTGAATGGATATGGTATTAAACCTACTTCTAATGACAGTCCTTACACACATAGACTAATCCATCTCTCAGCCTTCATCTGGGAAGCATCTCTTTGGAGTTGTAATTAAAAGAGTGGCACACACCTGGCCAAGGTGCAAAAATAGGAGACCAGAATGTTCAGACTTAAATAGGGGATCTGTATCAAATTCTTTTCTCCGAAGGTTCAGAGATCTTTAAAGAGGAGACGGTGTAGAAAGTGTGGTAGTGGATGGCTCCAAGAAGCAAGTCTTTGGGACACTGCCATGCAGCCGCCCACATGAACTCACAGCGTTTGTGACAAAGTGCACAAGACCCGTGCAAGGTCAAACCAGACTGTGTCCTTGCATGGAGAGGGACGGCAAAGACAATGTCACCCGGTTGCAGTGACTTAGGTCCATGCTCCCCAAATTTGCTAGGTTTGAAACAAAACCCATGCTGGAGTGATATCAAGGCTCTGAGCTTGTCTCATAGAACCAGCTTGTTGAGGACTCAAAAGGTTTGTAAGTCTCTCTCCTTCATCATCCCTATGTCTTATTAGTGCTACTGAGGGCATGCTAGACTGACTCACTAGAGTGCCCGCTGTCGAGCCAGCAGAAGACACACTAGGCACAAAGATGGGCACGGCCTGCCCTGAGCAGAAGTTCCAACTGCATTATTGACTGACACTCCTTTGCACAACCTCAGTCATCTCTGCAAACTTAATTTCAAGATATTATGGGGAGTCTAGTTTTAGTGCTGAGTGTATTGCTAACCCAAAATACCATGTATTTAAGAGATACAATCACCATTGCTGAGGGTTAAGGGATGGTATAGTTCTAGAAGTTTCTTAAGAGTTTATTGTGTGTAATATATATTTTAAACACACACACACACACATACACAGAACATGTTTAGTTCCTATTGTTATTCCTCTCCTAAAAGCGGTTCTTAGCACATTTGTAGGAAGGCACTTTGTACCAAAGGTCAAGAGCTTTTGGCAAAGGGCTTTGGGATAGTTAATGTCAACTGACAACTGGAAGGGAGTTAGCATCACCTAAGAGACACTTCTGGGAGTAACTGTGGGAGTTTACAGAGAGGTTTAGCTGAGGTGGGTAGATCTTTATGCAGGGATCAACCTTCCATGCCCTGGGGTTCAGGAGAAAGCAAATGGAACCACAGAATCCATCTCTCCCTCTCTTCCAGACTGAGCAATGTGACACACCTCACATCTCTGCCACCATGCCTTCTCCACCTCCATAAGAGGATCCTACTCTCAAACTGCGAGCCTGATGCCACCTCCATCACGCATTTGCTGCCACAGCGATAGAAAACTAACCAAGACAGGTTCAGCCGTAGACTCTTCACAGCGGGGGTGAGGGAGGGATTCTTCTTTTGGTGGGAAAGGAGCCATAAACAATAAACAAATGAGCACATATGGATATTTTACTCAAACCCTATTCACAAAGTGTGTGTTAAGAAAGCTGACGTGCCGCCTGTAATCCCAGCACTTGGGAGGCAGAGGCAGGCAGATTTCTGAGTTCCAGCCCAGCCTGGTCTACAGAGTGAGTTCCAGGACAGCCAGGGCTACACAGAGAAACCTTGTCTCGAAAAAAAACCAAAAAAGAAAAAAAAAGAAAAAAAGAAAGCTGACATGGCTACATGTGGAAGATAACACACTGTAGTCCACATGGAACCTCTCTCCTTCTCTAGCCTGTGGTATAAATGGTCAGACAGTAGTGTGGGAGGAGATGTTTATATAGAAGAACAAGAAAGAGAACCAGCTAGAGCTATGGACCTGAAATAATGGCCAAATACCTCCTTATCGACACCTGGGGAAGACATACCATAAAGCCCGTCACTTCCCTCTCTGGACCAAGTTGATTCTAAGTCACTCTTAGACTCTAGGAAAACCCAACTTTCTCCCATCGACCAGGCCAAGGATAGCAAATGCAAGACGCACTCTATAGAAACAAACAAAGCCATTATCCTGGTTGCTTGACCATAAGCCTGTCCAGTGAGTGTCGATGTTGATCAGAGCATCTCTGCAAACACTTGAGGACCTAGCCCACAAATAGCCTTCTTCTTCCTTCTTGGCACAACCGTCCTGGAACACGGACTGACAAGGTAGCTTCTCCAAGCGTAGGTTTATAGGATCCTGTGCGAGCTGTAATGATATAATTATGTAGACCGTTAAACTGCTGGGAGTTGTGCGGTGGGCCATCTTACTCAAAGATCATACCTAAGACTGGCTGACAATCGATGGTAGAAAAGACGCATACTCCAGGAGGATTATGAAAATGCTTTTGCTTCGTGTGTGTGAGCCCAATGTAAAAACACACTGAGCACATCTCTCTTTTGTTGTCTCAAACGCCTTGTGGGTAAACAGCAGCCGGCTCAAGTCCGAATTTTTTGGTTTTTTTTTTTTAAGGATTAAAATGTACTTAAAAACATACAAACTGGGTTCTGGTTTCTTATTATATGGTCATGTATTTACATTAATTACCTTAATTAATGTATTTCCTGATATTTTGCATATTATGTGTATTTTGGATTTCTTGACATTCTTACCATCTTTTCTCCTTTCTTCTTATTTTCTCTCCCTCCCTCCCTCCTTCCCTTTCTCTCTCTCTCTCTTTCTCTCTCTGTCTCTGTCTCTGTCTCTCTCTCCTCTCTTTCTTAGACAGGTTCCCCTGTATGGCCTTGACCAGCCTCTGTGTATATGTAGACCAGGCTGGCCTGCCTCAAACACCTGCAACTGCTCCTACAGTTCTGGTACAAATGGTATGTGTCATCAGTTCCAGCTCAAACTGTACAGTATCTATTCAGGATTGTACAGAGAATTGATGTAAAAGATCTCTCTCTCTCTCTCTCTCTCTCTCTCTCTCTCTCTCTCCTTCTCTTCCTCCCTGCCTCCCTGCCTCTCTCTCTCTATTTCCCCCACCTCTCTCTCTCTCAGTTGATGAATGAAAGATACCATCACATTGAAGTGTTTTACCAGAACAAAATCTCCTGAATTTTTTTTCTGAAAGTTCAAATATTTATTAATTAATAATATCAGAAAAATGATGTAAATTAAAAGGCTAATATACTCAAACAGGATATTACACCAAGCAAGATGAATTCTGTAACAATGATATACATTGGAGGGTAGCCAACATTACTTCCCAGAATTAGAGTAAATTAATTAACTTTTAAAGAAAGTCAATAAAGAAGGCCTCTGTGTAATTATTTTAAAATATGCACTGTGACTAGATTTCTCTTTTGTTCCTCAGGAGTTCACATACTACTCTTTCTCTGTGCTGATTGACAAATCAGGATCATAGGTGAATCTAATTTAACAACACAGCATTTACACAGTTGTAAAATGTTCCCATAGGTACCTATCTTGGGCATGTCACACACATAAGTCATTTGAATTGACAAATGGGACCTCATAAAATTACAAAGTTTCTGTAAGGCAAAGGACACCATCAAGAGGACAAATCGGCAACCAACAAATTGGGAAAAGATCTTCACCATTCCTACATCAGATAGAGGGCTAATATCCAATATATATAAAGAACCCAAGAAGTTAGACTCCAGAAAACCAAACAACCCTATTAAAAATGGGGTACAGAGTTAAACAAAGAATTCTCACCTGAAGAACTTCAGATGGCGGAGAAGCATCTTAAAAAATGCTCAACTTCATTAGTCATTAGGGAAATGCAAATCAAAACAACCCTGAGATTTCACCTTATACCAGTCAGAATGGCTAAGATTAAAAATTCAGTAGACAGCAGGTGTTGGAGAGGGTGTGGAGAAAGAGGAACACTCCTCCACTGCTGGTGGGGTTGCAAATTGGTACAACCACTCTGGAAATCAGTCTGGCGGTTCCTCTGAAAACTGGGCACCTCACTTCCATAAGATCCTGCTATACCACTCCTGGGCATATCCCAGAGGATTCCCCACCATGTAATAAGGATACATGCTCTACTATGTTCATAGCAGCCCTATTTATAATTGCCAGATGCTGGAAAGAACCCAGGTATCCCTCAACAGAAGAGTGGATGCAAAAAATGTGGTATATATACACACTGGAGTACTATTCAGCCATTAGAAACAATGAATTCATGAAATTCTTAGGCAAATGGATGGAGCTAGAGAACATCATACTAAGTGAGGTAACCCTGACTCAAAAGGTGAATCATGGTATGCACTCACTAATAAGTGGATATTAACCTAGAAAACTGGAATACCCAAAACATAATCCACGCATCAAATGAGGTACAAGAAGAAAGGAAGAGTGGCCCCCTGTTCTGGAAAGACTCAGAGAAGCAGTATTCGGCAAAACCAGAACGGGGAAGTGGGAACAGGTGGGTGGGAGGACAGGGGGAGAGAAGGGGGCTTGCGGGACTTTCGGGGAGTGGGGGGCTAGAAAAGGGGAAATCATTTGAAAAGTAAATAAAAAATATATTGCATAAAAAAATAAAAGCCTTTTCTATGAAAAAAAAGTATGTAGCATAAAGTATTACTGAGAAAATGCATGTTAAAGCTACCATGAGACTTCATATCATCCAAGACTCCAAGGTTGGAAATATCAGGTATTCACAAACAGGGGAGGAATTTTTAACTTTTCTATAGTTTGTGAATAGGAATATGAAATAATAGAATCACTTTGGAGAACTTTCTGGAAGTGTTAATATACATCCATTGTGTGGACCATTCCTTATAACAGATATTAAGCAAAACAGAAATGTGTATTAACAAAAGTTCAGAATTGCAGAGCGCTTGTGGCAGTTTTATTCATAGCAACATAGAGTAGAAATAGCTCATCTGCCCACCAATACCAGAGCCCATAAAGAAGTTACAGTTTGTATTTATAGGACAATGGTATTCAACCATAGGACCTAGTCAACAGGTAATTTAACCAGTGAATCTAAAAGCATGAGCCACAGATTTGAGGAGTATCATGGGGAGACAAAAACCTCTTTCAGAAAAAGTATACCTGATGTAGAAATCAATATATGTGAAATCCAACTCGTATATAATTATAAAATAGCAGGAAGACATTTTGAAAATGTACCAGATGCTGTTTTGCTTGGAGGGGGAAGTCAAATTATCTCATAACGCCAACCCCAATCAAGATGAACATTTAGGACATTGTTTAGCTCCCCAAATGGATGGACATTTGGTGTTTATGAAACCAGTACTCTTGAAAATACTGACTTTAAAATAATATTGCTGCCCTCCCCTCTGTATAGCATATTTTCATATATATGATGTGTGTATATATCTGCATATCTAATACTCAGCACAATGTCAAAGTGAAAAGCACTCCAAGAGTATGCAGACCTGAACCCTCAGCCCTGAGTCTCATTAACTTTTATTTTGAAACAGACTCTCACTGAGTTGCCTAAGCATTCCTCTAGCTGGCCACCCCCTCTTCCCTGCCTCAGGAGAAGCCAGGATGGAAAGAAATCTCCCCATCAGCATGGCATGAGATCAGAATGCTTTACAAGTATTCAGAGAATCTCTTCCTTAGAACTCACCAGAGTTGACACAAATTGGAAGAAGTGACTTCTCTTCAAGTGTATTCTGCTTTCTGTGTTCCAAGAGATGATTAGCAAACAAACTCTCATGCTTCCTAATGCTATAACCCTTCATAATATGGGCAGGTGTTTTAAATCTAAGCATCTCAATAAGCCATAGCTCTAAATAAAATCTTATACCTAGAGTAGATACGTGAAGCCCCTTATCGATGTGATGAATTTTGTCATCAATAGTGCTAAGGCAGACATTAATAAGTGTGTGAGGACAGACACATGGATTTGTTATCATGATGACTGGTGATGTTCCCAGGAGTGGGTGGACCCAGGGCTGCCCACCACCCTCACAGCCCACACTCACCTTGTATGATAAGACTGTTTCACTGAAAAACCAGTGTGTGCTGTAAGAAGCACTCACCCTCCAATGGATTCTAGAGCCACGAGAATATAATTATCCCCAGTATCTGGCTGTGAGGTCCTGGAGCTCTGATTCATATATGCCCAACCTCATTCTCCATCCCCTTCTCTCTGACTCTTTTCATTCCCAGAATAACTAGACTTTTTTGCCCTTCCAGGAACCTGAAGTTTCTTCCTGCCTCTGCACCCTGATATTACATGTCTGTACCACACTCCTCCTCTGGTCCCATAACAGAGGCTGTTACGTTCCTGTTGACTCAACATCCTCAACCAGAAACCTCCATCATCACTGACTCTTTTTTTTCTTTCACTGCACTTATATTCTCTAGTATATTTTGAATTTCACTAAGTTATATCTGTTTGGTTTTTTTTTTTCACCTTTTCAGAATGAAGGCTCACAATGGCTGGCAACCCCCAAAACAAAACATATCAAAACTAGGACATTTGTCAATACCTAGAAGGCTTTCTTGTGCTGTTGTATCATGGCTTCAATACATGATTGCTGAATCGGTATTCCAAAACCTTTTCTTTTAAGAGTCCTTTACAGAGAGTTAAAATATAGATTTACAAGTCTACAGCCTCTCCCTCCCTTAGCGTCCTCAGTAGGTCTGATGCTCAGGCAAACTGCATGAAACCACTAGGAAAATCTCCACAGCATTCAGGTAACAAAGTGTAAAACAGCCAAAGCACCTGAAACATCTCTCTCCTCCTGCATCAGAGATCTGCTGCTGGCTCATCCCACAAGCCATCGAAGTTCCTGGCTACTGACTACTTGAATTATTTCAATTTTGTTAACATATGCTTTCTCCTTTTCTGTCATACTCAAAGCAACCCAGAGACAGCTAGCTGCTCCTCATGCATCAGTCTACTTAATACCAAAGAAAGCTGAGTGTGAGGAGGTTCTTGGAGCAAGCCTAACTGCATTTTATTTAATTATTTTACTTTTAATCATGTGTATGCACATGTGAGTGCAGTGCCTGCAGAGGCCAGAAGAGGGCATCAGATCCACTGGAGTCGGAGTCACAGGCGATTGTGAGCCAATGGACTTGTGGGCTAAGAATTGAACTTGGGTCCTCTGCAGAAGCAGCACTGCCTTTTTAACTCTTAGCTACCTCCCGCTCTGCACACTGGAACATTTTAAGCATCTTGATGTGAATAAAGTGGGAGAGAAGGACCTGTGCAGTCTTTCCTCATGTCATGCAGCATAGACCTCTGGGCAATTAGTTATTAGTAAATACACACACTTCTCAAACAGTTAAAGCACGCTCGTCTGCTTAGAGGAGCTCAAATTAAATGCTCAATATTTTATGAATGCTTTGAGTGGTAATGTTTACTTGATCTGATATGTTCTCATCGCAGGGAGAGACGGCAGGCCTGGAAAGATGAGTGCAGCCCGCTGTGACTTGAGGGACCCCACTTGCTGTTTCATTATTTAGATGATGCTTCACGGAACACAGGAATCTTTCCCTGGGTGGGATCATTGTTGTGACACAATCTACCACTAGTGACTATCTTGACGATTTTTTACCCCCATGAAAATATCCCCAGATCATTTGATCAAATTTAGCAGTAAAATAAAAGATGCATAGTTAAAACCAATTTCAGTTAACGTGTATGTTAAGGGAACCGTGTTCCCTGAGAAACATTCAGATTACAAACATTTTGGTGTCAGAGGAATGGCAGAGTGGGTGAGAGTTTTTATTGCACTGGCGTGAAGAACTGAAGTTACACCCAGTAGCCACATAAACACAGAAATCAAAGCATGGCCATGAGCACCTGTAATGCATGTACCATGAGGATCTGAGGCAGGAGGATCACTGAGACTTGGAACTTCCACTCTCAAGGGAGTAATAGAACAAAACTTCTAGTGTTCTCTTTCCTCGGAGTGCAAGAATAGGCTTTAGCTTCCCACACACATTTACACACCACACACACACACACACACACACACACACACACACACACCACAAAGAAGATAAGATAAAGCCTTTGCTCAGATACAGTTCCTGTAGTAATTGTCTACCTGTATGTCCAGTGGTTTCCTAGGATATTCTAAAGCAAGGAAAGTGAATCCTAATCTATTATAGGGAGATTTTCAAGGTCCTAAGAAACTCTTCTTGAAGATTCCAGCAAGTACAGGGCCTAGGGAAAGCAATGGCTTACCAAGAATACTGGCTTTAAGGAGACCCTTGTTCCCAGGGTCACCCAAGGTCATCTAGCTGCAGTCATGCCACACCCAGCAAGGAAAGTCCATAACTCCTGGAGATCCCCACCGTGGGCTCCTCGTTTGATTCACACTAGTTAGATCTTTATACAACTTTATAATTACTTCTCCATTTATTTTTTCACAAGCAAAGATTGAGGAACATTGAATAAAGAATAGCTATTCTAGCAGATCATGAGAAAGCTTTAGTTCTCCACAGAGGTGTAAATGTCTTTGTGCTTTGTCATCATAGCAAGGAAAGGGGGACACATCCTGCTTTATTTTAATGTGTATGAGTGTTTTCCTTGCTTATATGTCTCTGCACTATGGGTATGCCTGCAGACACGTGTCCGATCTCCTGGAACTTGAGTTACAAACACTTGTGAGCTGTTAGGCAGGTGCTAGGAATCTAATCCCCAGCATCTTGGAAGAACAGCTACTGTTATTAACCACCGAGCTGTCTACGCAGCCAAGCATTCCAGCTGTTAATAAAATGTTTGGGGTATGTCACCACACACCTTCCAATCACTCTGTAACTTCAGTCACCACTGGAACACAAGCTCTCTACTCTCATCTAGGTTTTACTACAACAGAAGATAAATAAAGGATCCAATGAGATTAGAAAGAGGAAAAGGAGTATGGTTGAGTGTCAGGCAACGATTTGAGGAGAATGATACCTAAACCTTGGCACAAATATCTTGACAAAGAGAAGTCTTAACCCAGAATCTAAATAAAACCAAAGATCAGATAAGAGAAATGATCCGTGAGGAGAGGCAGGCACAATGACAGCTGTGCTGAGTCAAGAGGCACAAGATCATTGACTGGAGGGAGACTGGTGTGCCCGGATGCAATGTTGAAATGCAGTGTTGGGTTTTATATGCCACAGGAATCATAACCATTGTAGGATATGAAAGAGGCATTGAAAGAAACACAAAAGTACAGTTATGTCTCTTCCCTGTGAGATGTTGCTAGCACACCTCCTGAAGTCCTTGGCTCATGTCTCAGCTCTCGAAGAGGCATTTTGTCCAGGAGTAATTTTCTCATGACCCAAGTTTCAGTTGGACATATATCATTTAATTTTGAGACTCAGTGTCCCATGTCTATGAGTCACTTATTGGTTTTAAAAAATAAAATAGAGTCAGCAGAAGGCTCAGCAGGAACAGAGATTTCCACCATATCTGATGAGCAGAATTGGATCCAAGGGACCCACAAGGTCATACACCGTGGTGTGTACATGCATATGCACACACACAAAGACACAATAAATGCACTCAGAGACAACCCCAAGAAGCGTGCACGCAATAAAGAACTAAATGAAAAGTAAAAATTTAAAAGTACAAAAGTATACTTATACAAATAAGAAAAGTAACCCCTATGTCCAGATTGTTGCCTTGCCCCCCTCACAATACTCAGGTGGCCACAGTAGTGGTAACTTGTGGCTTTAAGGAAGCAGGAATAAGATATTAAATATATGATAGGTAAGGATTGTGTTCAGTGACAAGGTGGATTATGACACAGGCTGGAAAATTCCCAATTTCTTTCCTCAGTAAGATATCGCAGAGGATGCTAAAGATGGACCTTCTGTCTCTCAACCTTGGACCCATCGAGATCACCCTTCGTCTGCTTCTGAAACTCTACAAGGGTATCTGCAGAACACAGCTGCCCAGGCAAATGTTATAGAGGAATGAAGGAATATCCATCCCAGAGGCGAAAAGAATGGAAAATTTGAGGCGGGCTCCCTGTGACATTGCTGAGAGATGGCGGTAACAGGGAGGAAGGAGGAAGAGCACATGTGACCAATTATGACTGGAGTCTTTGAGAGGATAGAGCCCCTTGAGTGTGTCGGCTTGGCAACCCTTCACACACTAGTAAGAAAAGAGTTGGAGCAAATATGTTAGGATGAATACAATGGGCACTTGGGTGTGCATGGATATAATGATTTGATAAATGACCCTGGTAGTCTGAAAGATCAATGCTGCTAAAAGGAATGGATATAAACATCAGGGTTGAGGGGAGATTTTACATTTTGTGCCTGGAATTATATCTCCTTAGAGGATGAATTGCTCTCCAGGCAAAAGGACTCTCAGACATTTCTTGGGAAACAGCTCATGGTAGATGTCAAATGAAAGGACAGAGGAACATGGCGGAGGCTACATCAGGCAGAACTGGCTCCTAATAGGAAGATGAAAGAAGCACAAGGTGGACCCACTGAGGACACCTTGCATAAGGAGGTAGGCGCCGCTGTCAAGCTCAAACACCCTTCCTGGAATTTTCAGGAACTGGAGGAGGTAAGGAGCTTCATCCCCCAGGGCCCTCAGAGAGAACAAAACCAGAATCTCCAGAATTGTGGGAAGGTGAGTAGTCTTTTGGATCGGGATGTAAATCGCTCAGCTTTTGCACTACTGCCCTGCCTACCTGCTTCCTACTATGGTGATGACAACTAGCCCCTAAAACTGTGAGCAAACCCCCAATTAAATGCTTTCTTTTATGGGAGTTGCTTTGGTCACGGTGTCCCTTCACAGACATGGGACATTAACACACACTAGAGTTTAAAAAAACCCTTAATTATCACCAAAAAAACCCAGAAATAACAAAAACCAAAGTAATATTTGAATATTTGAGCTTATCAGACTACCTCCATGGAGGACCCGCACAGGTATGTCTTTATCTTCCTCCTCCCCATCCTCTTCCCCATCTTTATCTTCCTCCTCATCTTTCTCCTTCCCATCCTCCTCCTTTTCACCTTCCTCCTCATCATCATCATCCTCCCCATCTTTATCTTCCTCCTCCCCATCCTCCTTCACTCCATCCTCCTTCTCCTTTTCATCTTCCTCCTCCTCCACACCCTTCTCCTCTCCATCCTCCTCATCTTTCTCCTCCCCATCCTTCTCCTTCCCATCCTCCTCCTTTTCACCTTTCTCTTCCTCCTCCCCATTCTCCTCCTGATCCTCCTCCACTCCATCCTCCCTCTTTTCATCTTCCTTCTCCTTCCTATCCTCCTCCTCCCCATCCTCCTCCCCATCTTTATCTTCCTCCTCCCCATCCTTCTTCTCCTTTTCATCTTCCTCCTCTTCCACACCTCCTCCTCCCCATCCTCCTCTCAATCTTCCCCTCCTTTTCACCTTCCTCCTCCTCCTTCTCATCCTCTTCCCCATCCTTCTTCCTATCTTTATCTTCCTCTTCACCATCCTCCTCCTGCCCATCCTCCTCCTCACCATCCTCCTCCTCATCTTCCTCATCCTTCCCTTTTTTTCACCTTCTACCAGTCTTTCTTTTTGTATATTTGTGTTGGCAATGTGAATTTCCTGGAAATATTTTCATTTGATAAACTTACTGTTTAACTCACACTTTCTCTGTCCTTGCTACATACAACCAAGGACTTTGAGCCTAGCTCAAACACTTGGGGAAAGAAAATAAAATAAAAAATAGAAAAGGAGGAATTACATCTCAGGCACAAATTTTATTGACATCAATTCTAATGATATGTATTTAAGGGATTAGGTTATTAAAATCAGGTTGGAGCTGTTAATAAAGCATTTTGCAAATAATTTAATGTCTTCTAAGTAGATTTTGATGGTCCCCCAGATATCAATTTTACATGGTTGAGCCACACATTAACTTTTAAACACTCAGTAGCATTCCACTTGGTGATTTTTATGGGGATTATTTTTTCCTAGAATAACCATTTGGTTTATAATGTTTAGAAGTTTATAGGTCTTCAAGTCATTGAGAGAATGTCATGCCAATATCAAGTGGATGCTACTGGATAGAACTGAAAACTTACACTACTCACAAGTTAGCTTTAGTTATATTTGTTACTTGTACAAGCTCAAGGAATCACCAAAGTCAAAACAACTAAACCCACTGCTTATGTTAAAGCAACAATCATCATCTTCTTCTTACTCCTCCTCCCCCCATCCTCTTCTTCCTCATAGGGCAAAAATACAGCCATTTTTCATACTACAGTTTCTTTTTATTTTAAATATAATAGCATGAACTAAAAGCTTTATTCTAGAAAACACAAAATATTCCAAATCACTGTTTAAAGACAGGAGAAAACCCCATGGAGTCCTCTACAGGTCAGTGCTGGTGTCTTTTCCAGCTGGGCCCAGCAGCAGCATGTGAGAGAGCCTCTTTCCTCACACCCTGACAGCATTTGTTGTTACCCATTTTCTAAGGCTAGTCCTTCCTCCTGGGTAGTTCAAGAATACCTGCACAGACTTAGTTTGCATTTCCCTAGTGGGGAAAGGATGCCAGGTTTTATTTGGTTTTAACTATTTGCTGGCCATTTGCATTTTTCACTTGAAAATTCTCTGTGTGATTTATCTACCCATGTTTTTGACTAGATTTGCTTTAAATTATTTTTCGATGTTGGCATTTTAGAGTTCTTTGAAAAGTCTAAATATCAATTTCTTGTCACAATTATGGTCAATGATTTTTTTCTCTCTTGTTACATAGGCTCTGAGGAGATGTTAGTGGGATTTGACAGGAACTGACTGTATTGAAGTTGTAGACTGTTTTTGTAAGACAGCCATTTTCACAGCATTAACTCTGCTGTCCATGAACTTGAAAGGTCTTTCCCTCTTCTAAAGCTTTTCTTAAGGCGGCAAGTCATTGGAAGTGGACTTTGACAGTTTATAGACTTTATTTTCCTTCTTGCTTACTCTGTGTTTCCTGTGTGTGTATAAAATGTGATCTCTCTTCTTTATGCTTCTGTCTTTATGCCTTTCCTTACCTTGTTGTGATGTCAAGCCCTTTAGAACCATGATCTGCGCAAACCCTTTCTTCCTTAAGTTGCTTTTGATCAAGGTATCTTAGTACAGCAACAGAAAAGCAACTACTGTGTCCTGAATGTGAAAAGAAAAGTTTCTAGATGTTATGGAAAATACAAATAAAAAATCTTAAAAGAGTTTTATTTCCAGTGTTAAAAGAGAGTAATCCCATGGCCCTCAAATCATGCTGTAGGTGCATATATAACAGGTCTGAAATTAGGATCTTATCTAGATGCCTGAGTTTCCATGGTCACCAGTCCACTATTTACAAGATATGCAAACTAAATGCCCATCAAAAGATGAGTGGATACAGATTTCACAGGATACACCTTCAGTGCTCAGACTCCAATGGGGAAAAAATGTGTCTTGTGAAGCAGCTTTTCTAGATGGCATTTAGTGAAATAGCTCTCTTAGGCAATAATCAGTGAATCATCTCATTCTCTTTGTTCATGGTGAACAAGGGCTACATAAACCTTGGGGAATGGGTAAGGATTTTTAAGGATGAGAGTACATTATTGCTGGGAATACTTCATGTATATGAACAGAAATTCCAGGTGCTTGATAGACAGGTTCTTTTTTTGTTGCTTTTGTTTGTTTGTTTGTTTGTTTGTTTTGTTTGTTTTTCAAGACAGGGTTTCTCTGTGTAGCCCTGGCTTCCTGGAACTCACTATGTAGACCAGACTGGCCTTGAACTCAGAAATCAACCTGCCTCTGCCTCCCAAGTGCAGGGATTAAAGGTGTGTGCCACCACCGCCTGGAGATGGACAGGTTCTTATCAGGGGAAAGGAAATTAAACCCGTAATTTGGCCTAAGTATATTAAGTGACTGCCTCAGAGGTGGCGTATGTGGCCTATCATGAACTGGGGTATTCAGGCCTAGAACAGGGAGAGAGTAGCCTTTACTCCTGCTGGTCTCCAGATGAGATTTTCAGGGTTTGGACCCATCTCAACCTAACTCTTGCCCCAAGCCAATTTCCCAGTCACTCATGCCCACATTAAGTAGTCCTTTACACAGATCATAAGAAAATCTACTTGTTGTTACGGGATTTTCCCCAAGGACTGAAGTATTTGGCTTTGCATTCAGAAAGAACTTTACAGAGCTGAATAAAAACAAGAAACAAACAAACAAAACAAAACAGCAGGAAATACAATCTGGAGTGTTGATAGAGCTGGTTCAAGGAAGAGACTCATAGGAAGCCTGGCCAGGCTGATAGGAATATCTTAGCTCTGAGATGAGCAGGGGCGATGGCAGGATAGTGGAACTAGCATGGGAGACGAGGTCGCTGCAGATGCTACAGCAAAATCTTAAAGACGCAGCTCAGGAGGTGAGAACAGTTGGTATCCTTACTATGTGCTGAACATTAGGCAAATGATCTTAATAGAAGGAAACATAACCAGGTTTCCAGAAATGTAATCATCCTGTTTACTAACTAATAAATAGTATGAGGCGTGTGCAGAAGCAGGACAATATGACAGTCAAAAATGTAGTTAATGGGGAAAGATGCAGATGAAAATAACTAAAAGTGTTTTATTAATATCTATTAGTATAAATGTATCCAAGTATTTATATTAAAACATACTTATAATGAAGAGACAGCTACAATATATAAGTTTGTGACTGAAAAACCATTTACTAAGGTTAAATGTACAGCCTTGTAAGTGGACATTGCATTATTAAAATGCAGCAAAACAGAAAATGAAGGGGGGGAAGCTAACTTGAAGATACACTGTCAGAATCTTCAAAAATTAAATTCAGGAGCAGTAAAGACTGTTTAAAAAAAACAGTCAGAGCCTCAGCCACTTATGGAAAACAATTAGGTATAGAATACATGAAAGCAGAGAACAGGGAGGGGAGAGAGAAGGGAAAGAGAGATTTAGGATGAAAAGATTAAAAGCTAAGAACTGATACAACTAAGAGGCCAACACACTCATGTGCATGCACATACACACACACATACACGCACACACACACACATACACACACACACACACACACACACACACACTTACACACACACACACACAGGGGGGGGGGGATACAGTTCTCCCCCGATATTTTACCGAAGTCTTTGCAACACAGAAGTGAATGCTTTTCGTATGGTGATGCCAACCCAGAATTCTAATCCTAGTGAAAAAAGAAAGAAATATTGTTCAGAAATGACAGTTAAAAATAATGTCATACAAAGAGAAGCAGAAACAAAAAATGCCAGTGATTCCCACTACAGGAGAGGTTAAAGAAAATTATCCTAATGAGAAGAAAGTCATACAAAGAGAACTAAACAAGGGAGCGAGGAGCTTTGCTGTTTGGTTAAATTTGAGGCTAGATGAGGTGCTGGAGAGACAGGTGGAATCAACTGTACTTACTACAGTTCAAGAGGATCAGAGTTCTGATCCAAGAACTGGTTTAGCAAGCCCAGACTCCTGCAGGGAATAATCTGAGTCCCTCTTCTGTTCTCCTTATACAAAGGCACGGAAGAAACACTACACCACACACACACACACACACACACACACACAAAATATCTTTAAAACACAAAGAATATTTAAAGTTTATTTTACACTGACACTTCAACTACCCTGTATATTTTGTCCACAATAGTCCACAGATAGGCATAGATAGAAGTTTATTCTTACGTTATATAAAAAGTTATAGAATATGTTTCAAAAGCAGCTCTAACAAGTGGAGCAGGTTTGTTATAAACTTCAGAGTGGGAGTAGCACACTGTGCTCTGTTAGCTGTGTTTGCTTCACGCCCTGTCTTGTGAATTCTGTCTATTAGCACACAGACACATCTGCTCATCAGCAAGCATCTGTGACTGATTTACAACCTGTCTAGCAGCAGATAGTCCCCAGAATAATGTCTAACCAGTTCAAAGCTCCTAAATATGTACATTTTAGCCCTTTCCAGTAAGAACTTTTGGATGAGTTCCCTAAAAAAATCAATTTTTACCAACTATCCATTTCTTAACCCTTTAAGAATACATATTTTCAGTTATATGTGTAACATGTATATATAAATCCAACTAATCAAGTTTAATTCAACTGTATCAGAATTATGTTAAATATAAGTGGCATAAAACTTCTACTTAAAAGGCTCAAATTGTCAGACTGAATAAAGAAGGCAAGAGATAATTCTTTAGCCCCCAGGATTGTAACAAGAGCTTGAAACTCACAATAATGGTGGAGTGACATATTTCATTCCATGCAAGAAAATTTTAAATGAATAAAGTGAATTCAGTGACAAAAAATACAACCATATGTTCTCAAAAGTAATTAACCTATTTATGAAGATAACTACAAAATGTAAGTATAAATTTTTACATTTACATTACTCTTTCATGTGTGCATGTATGTGTGTATGTGTGTGTGCCTGTGTGTGCATGTATGTGTGAGTGTAACCTTACATGTACCACAGCTCCTGTGTGGAGGTCAGAGAACAGCTTGCAGGATTTCTCTCCCTCAACTATTTTAGTTCCTGGTAAGGAAATTAGGTTACCAGGCTTTCCAGTAAGTAGCTTCTTCTACTGATCCACCTCACCAGGCCAGAATGTAAGTATAAGAATAATAAATTTCTACTCTGTATATATATTCATATTCATATATTTACATATGATATATATGATATGTAAGATATGTATGATATGTATGATATATATGATATATATTGTATGATATGTGACATATATATGAAGAAAAAGGAGTGACACAAACAGCAGACCCTTATAAAAGGACAAAGAATGATACTGTGGATAGCAGTGGAAGGGAAGATCGGGAAAAAAAAATCAACAAACCATTCTGCTTTCTTTCAAACCCACTTATCAACACTCGGCCGCCTACAGCAGTGTTACTTTTTAATAAATTCTGGAATTGGCAGAGAAGACTTTGAACCCCAAACTGACAGGTGCTGTCAGGACTCTGTGTGACATCCAGGAGGGGAGAGCACTTTGTTCAGGGCTCCAAGTCCATGGCTGCAGGTGGAGCACAGAAGAGAGGCGCCTTGCCAGCCATTCTGAGCACCCTGTGTGTCAGGCGTGGTACTGCACGGTACTGGAGGTAGAGGCGGGGTAACCATAAGTTCAAAGTTACTGTTGGCTACATAGCGAGTTCAAGGCAACCTGGGCTATATGAGACCCTGCCTCAAAATATAAACATGACCAAAAGACTCCTACTGCCAACACCAACTAGGAGAGGTAGAACTAGGGTATGATCACCCATCTCATGGGACACAGCTGCTGTGACTGCTCTCCCAGTGATCTAATACTCGGTGCATTACATTTTACAGCACACACCCCAGAACTAGTTGCTCACTTTACTGGAGAAATTCCATTTGCATCACTTCTGCTTTATAGACAAAAAGAAAATCATTTTCCAAATAGCTGATCAGATATCCCCAAGGGGTTAGGAGTGGAGGCTGACAATGACTCGGGCTCTCTCTGGACACACTGTCTATAGCTGCCTCTTCTTCATATCAGCTCTGCTCTCTTGTGTTTTCCTCACCGTGTAGCCAGAATCCTTGTTTCAATGCGTCAACCTCATCTCCTCCCTCCTTTGCTTAATTCATGCCTCTCTGGATGTCTCTCTCTTTTTTTATTAGATATTTTCTTTATTTACATTTCTTTTTAAAATTTTTATTAGACATATTCAGTATTTACATTTCAAATGTAATGGTTTCCCCCACTATGAAAATCCCATAACTCATCTCCCCTCCCCCTGTTCCCCACCAACACACTCCTGCTTCCCTGTCCTGGTATTCCCTTACACTGGGGCATGAGCCTTTCCAGGACCAAGGGCCTGTACTCTTATTGATGTCCGACATGGCCATCCTCTGCTACCCATGCATCTGGAGCCGTGGGTCCCTCCATGTGTACTCTTTGGTTGGTGATTTCGTCCCTGGGAGCTCTGAGGGCTACTGGTTGGTTTATATTGTTGTTCCTCCTATGGGGCTGCAAACCCCTTCAGCCCCTTGGGTACTTTCTTTAGCTCTTCCATTGGGGGCCCTGTGCTCAGTCCAATGGTTGGCTGAGAGCATCCCCCTCTGTATTTGTCAGTCTCTGGCATAGCCTCCCATCTCTTGAGCTCATGTTGCTCCTTCTACATTCCTGGTCTGAGTTTCTGCCTCACTGTTCACAGCATACCAGAAAGAAATCATGCCATCCAATCAGAACCCTAGCCCAACCCATCCCTCCTTCCGGAATGTTCTGTCTCCTCTCCTACCTTTCTTGCTTAAGTATCTCTCTATACCTCAAGTCTTGATGCAAATGCCTCTTCCCCAAACAACCTCCCCAGCTAGATTAGGTAGAACAAATAAAGTTTCCACACCAATCTATAGCTTTTGTTAAAATTATGCGTATTTATGCATATGCACTTAACCATTTGACTAGTCTTTCTCTAGCTACATGGAAAGCTTCTAAGAGACAAAGATTCTACACAAATTTTGCACTATTTTTCCAATGCCCATCATAATGTGAGATATATCCAAATATACCAAAACTTATGGGACTCATGAATGAACAGATGACTCAACTAGTAAGTATTCATGAAGCAAATCTAACTCAAGAGTAATGATGTGATTTATATAAATATGTTTAATTTTTTATTAGCAGTGCCTCTAGAACACTTCAAGAAAACTCCAATTTATAGAGGAGTTGAAAGAACAGCCTGACAAAATGGCATTAAGTGTGTCTTTAAGGTCATCTAGAGGGATGGCAATTATTTCCTATGTTAAATTTCTGAATTCTGGACACACTTGTATTTCACCAACTAGTTCTTTTTATTTAAAGCAGGCTAGACTTAGGACTGAAAAAAAAACAGCCAATATCAGACTTTTCAATGATTTGTTTTATTTAATTTTGATGTGTCTCTGCTTTCTTACACTTTGCAGTCTGAGGATGTGACTGTTGCCAAATATTTTTGCAGCTCTCTCTGCTCTGACTTAGCTTTATTTACTTCCAACTGCCAAGGTGATTTTAGACAATGCTGTCAGTGGTGCCAAGCACAAATTTGAGCAGGGCATGGGAATGCTGGGTACTCCTCACTGCCTGTCTTTTGCAGCCTGTTTTCCAGTGTCTGATTAATAAGACGTTTACAACATTCATTCATAGTCCCCCTCTCCATAAAGAAGTATTGTGCTCAACATAAGATATTTAGGGCTATGTCTGTGTCTCAGTTAGTGTAAGAATTGCTGAATCTTGTCAGTCCTATGGCTGCTCTAGGGTTCAAAGGATCTGACTCCTGCGGGAGGACAGACTCCACAATAGATGGAGCACAGGTGAGGAGATATTCAGTGTCTCTCCCTTTGGTAAACACCAGACTCATTATCCCACATGAACTTAAAAGACTTATAGATATTCAGACCTATACTGCTTCTCACGGTAGCAGGCATGAAGGGTCAAATGATTCCTATGGCACACTTGTGGATTTCTATAATGGGATGCGAAATGGTAGTACTATGAGGATGTGATGATCAAGCCCATTGTCCCACAGCAGGGGCCCTAATTCAACCGATTGTTTCCTTTATGCCTCTTTCTCCCCCAGCTCCCTGTTGAGAGCTGCCTAGAAGCTTTCTAAAGCATTCTCTTGTGTACCTTCTCAAGACACTCAGGCAGAGTGGCTGAGAGCTGGGTCTTAATTTCATCCATGGATTGTTTGTTACAAGCACACAGAGACTGAGTTTTAGGCTTTAGATTACATCCTGCAGTCCCTTGGAAATCATTTATCAGTTTTAGTCATTTTAGGCAGTCCCTTGGGGGATTCTTCAAACAAGCTCAGATGGGCCATGAGTGACTGCAGCTTTATGTCTTTCCAGTTTCTATGGCTTTCTGCCACTTGCCTGTTTTCTGACTAGAGTCTCCAACAACATTTCAAAATGAAGAGCTCATCCTATCTTTCACCATTAAGCAAGAAGTTAGCTGACATCTTTTGCTTCACAGAAGCAAATGAATAAATGATGGACACATGGAAATTATCCAAAAGCTTTTTGTTTCAACAAAACGAAACGACAAAACCTAACTTGCTTTCCCCTGGTAGTTATTGACTTCTTGCATAGTCTCAACTGGAAGTGCGGTCTGAGAGGTGCCCTCTGTTCATGCTGGAAAGTCGACTAGAGCAACCCCTCCCTCTAAGGCTCGAACAGAAGAGAGGGTAGAAAAATGGTTCAGAGTCAAGGTCAGGAAGGACCACAAAACAGTGTTTTTGAGGTATGAAAAGAAGTTGTACTCATGACCTTTGAACAGATGTGGCTGCATGTTAACAGCTGTGCTGGAATATCTCAACTTTTTTAGTTTGTTTTGTAGTTCTGAGAATTTCATATATGACTACTATACTTAAATAATTTTGACTCCATTCCCTCCCCCTTCCAACCCCTCCCTTTTCTCTTCATTTCCTCCCAAATTCATGGCTTCATCAATGCTGGGCTGATTCACACATACATGATCATTATCCCACGACCACTTGGGACTGGATAACCTATCAGGGATTTCTTTCAGCAACATTGCATGACTGCAGCTATTCATCTAAGGATGGGGTCTTGTGACATTTCCCATTTCCCCCTTTTGACATTGGCATGCCAACTGGAGTTGTTGATATAGAGGTCCTTGGTTAGTTACCATACTGTTGAGATTTTGTTAAAACCAATAAAAGATTAAAAATGAGGCTCCTTGCCCATCACCCTCTCCTAGCCTGGCATTAGTGAGTTTGTCTAAACAAGATGATTTCTCTATATGGTTGTAAGCTCTTAGGAATGTTTGTACCAAGTGAGATGTGCATACTTTAGATATAGTAGTTTATCCTAGAGACCGATGAACTTCTATTTCCTAGTACATTAAGCAGAGATTTTAGAATCAACTTCAAAGTCGTCTGTCTGTCTTTCTTTCTTCAAGATAAAAGGAAAAATAGCACACTGTGTGATAAGCAATCAGCAATTTTTAGCTGCTAGCTTTATTACTATCCTTCCTTTTCCACCTGCTTAATAACATAAGCCTATGCCATGTGGACCAAACTGTTAAGATTCTCTGTAAATGTGCATCTGATGAAATGACTGGGACTTTGTCTTATTAACAATATTTTTATTCTCTTCATTTTGGTTGATCCGTGGAGGTATATGTGCTTGTGTTTCCAATATCTGACACAATATCAAACATATATATCTTTGAGTCAATAAATAAATGTAATGACGAGAAATTAATAACTTATAAAAGTTATTTTAGTTCTCAACTAAAACACAAACCTTGCTAAGCTTCCATAGACTGTTATTCTATTTAATCTCTGCAATATTTGGGTTTCCCATCTGATCAGAGGGGAAATAAATAGCACACTGAGAGATTCTCTAATTGCTGGGTTTCAAGACCCAGCAACCTACAAGCAATTGGGAAGGTCTCATCTTCTCCTCTTCCTACATATTGACTCCAAAGCCCATTTTTAATTTCTAATGTCACCACATTTTACATTTATTTATTTATTGAGAATTTTATACACATGTACTGTATTCATATCATTTCATCCCTCTAGCTCCCCATTTCAACTCATCCCCTACCCCATCTCAAATTCATAACCTCTTTATCTTTAATTATTGTTCTATATAAGCCCACACACATATCTATACACACACATATGTATAAATAATTCTGCCACGTCTACTTAATGTTACTTGAATATATGGATATTTAAAGCTGAGAGCTGGAAATTGGATAGTTGGGGGTTCATCTCTAGCAAAGAATAATTTTCCTCTCTCAATACTCATTAATTGTCTATAGTCCTTCATTTAAGATTGGGATCTTTTGAGATTATTTCATCCATGTTCTCCTGTCAGCTACTGTTGTCACTATGCTGGTCTTGTTCAGACAAGAATATTGTTGAAATTTCATATCTCTGTCATATATAGAAGACATTGTCTTATAGCAGATATCCTTCTCTTTTGCCTATTACAATCTTTCTAACCTTCTTCTGTGGTGTTCCCTGAACCTTAAGTGGTTGTGTTGAAGATGTAATAACTGGGCTTGGACAACACGAGATCAGTTGTTCTCTAAGTCACAACCTGTTGTGGATTTTTGTGATGGTCTCCATCTACTGAAAAAGAAACAAACCTTCTTCATGGGGTGCAAGATCCGGGTGTGAGAACAAGTATCTGGAATTCTGTTAGGAATGATGCTGACTTAGGAAAGTGACAAGGGTGGCTAGCCTCCCTGTGTCCTTGTCCTTTCTCAACAGCTTTGGGTCCTTGGCTGATTTATAGTACTGGGCATGAATTCCATCCCATGGTTTGGCTCTCTAGTCCAAAAGGAAAGCGGTTGGTTACTCCCAAGGCAAGTGTGTCACTATTGCAGCCTTAGGTGGAACTTTCCAGACTGACCATTGTTAGTTGAAGCTATTATGTGCAGGCAGGACTGCTGATTGCTTCTCTTTCTTTTGCATAATACCTTAGATACATTTTTCTTACTTCACAGCTTCCTATCAAACTGAAAATTCACACAAAATAGGCCCAAGCATTGATATACTATATTTTGATTGGTTGCCTGGCTTAAGTTTCATTCATTTGTGTATAAACAAAGGAATGTATCAACTGCTGGAGTGAGTTGTGTAGTGGGCATTAGCAAAAACCAAGATAGCTATACTTAGCATCAGCATTAAAAATACAGATTATGAAATAACAGGCTTTTAAACTAATCTAGCATGCTGCCGTTATACACATTAAAACCTAAGGGAAAGAAGCAATTGAAGTATCTCACTACACCCAATATATTCAAGCAAGTTTTTACACCCAGCTCCTCATCATTTTATTTCAAATTATGATTGGCCGGTCACTTATCAAAGCACTAATATGTCAGCACAATTAGTTAAAATCTACTGAAGGCTATTTTCTTTGTAGACCACTGGGCATGTTTTGAATGCAAATGGAATATTTTTAGAACCATACCTCATATTTCTCTTTCAAAAGTCCCAGATTTCTTCTTCATTGTTGAAAATCCCCAGCTTCTCCTTTCCTGTCACCACTGGAGGATAAAAGAATTTCCACTGCAAACCGGTCTTTCTTGAAGAATCCATTAAAGTTTAAGCTTCTGCCTCGTATCAAGAAAGTAACATGTTCATTTCCCCAGAGCAGATTCCAGCTCTTCTGAGTTTCTTAATACAAGGGGAGAGAGAAAGAGGTGGGGGAGGGAGAGGGAGATGGAGACAGAGATGGAGTCAGAGACAGAGACAGAGATAGAGATAGATGGAGGGAGGGAGGAAAGGAGGGAGGGAAGGAGGGAGGAAGGAAGAAAGGAAGGAATGGGAAAAAAGGAAAGGAAAGGAATGAAGGAATCTAGTTTCTTTTAGTAAGATTCTTCATTTAGAATGCAAACTTCATAGTGGCTTGTGGAATGGTTAAAGATGGTTAAGTGTTGTATTGTGTGTGATAATTGCAGAATGATGGTTCTAAATTCCAAGAAATAATCCTCAGTAAATCACAAAGCAGAGAAAATCACAGGGAAATATTCATGGCCCCTCTAGGAATATCTTTGACAGTGTTTAGAAGTAAATTTGAGGGTTATCCCGGGAACCAGGAGCATGCTTTCCTCTCTTCCAACAGCATTTATTACGTGTGCTTTTGGGGAGAAGGATTAACATGTTAAACTTCTTGATAAAAATGTCCCAAAGGTCTACTTTAGGAGAATGTGTACTGTGACTTCCGATTTGAGTGGTGCAGAGTCAAAACATTGCACACCAGCAGTAGAAATTCAGAGTAGAGAGCAGCACTTGGCTGCACAAACAGTTCATCTCAATCCAGAACCAGGAAATGAACAAGAAGCAGCAGTGAGGTAGAGTTTGCCTCTGTGTGAGGGGGAAAAAGTCACTGAAAACCGCCACTGCTGTGCATGCCTTGCTGTCATCCCTGCGCAGGAACATCCTCAAGCCAGCCTGACTTGGGGACACTGAGCCATGCCAATAGTGCTCCAAGAGACAGATATGTGTTGCCAGAATGGGAGTTTTGCATATTGGGACAGGACAGGACAGGACAGGACAGGACAGGACAGGACAGGACAGGATAGGACAGGACAGGACAGGACAGCTCTACCTTATTCCTTTCCCTAGAAGGCGGTTGTGCCATAAGCGACGCAAATAGAAGAGATATGGCCTTAAAACAAGAGGGCTCTGGCTTCCACGTTCACCTCGGCTGCACAGTTGGCTTCTCCACTGTGGAGAGGCAGCCTCTCTGGGCATGCTCTTGCCCTCCCTGAACCGCACTTCCGGGATTGCCTTCTAGGAATGGCCTGGCTTTAACATCTCAGCAGGGCTCGCTGTTTCTGGTTAACCTGTTTTTCTAATGCATTTTACTGTCTTTAATCTTATTGTGACTGATATGGTTGTCATCTCTTTAAAAGTGAGGTTAAACATGCCCTATCTTAAATGCCTGTGAGAAGCGCAGGCGAATAACTTTCAGCGAATTCCCAATTAGTGTTTTTTGCCAGATAGTAACCAGAGCTTACACACCCGCCAGGACTATCGGAAGCATTAAAAGCCGGCTTGTGGGAAGAGAACATAAACAACGTTAATGTCTGGAGATGCCTTAAAATGTGTAGACCACAATAAGCAACTAACTCGTCTTTTAAGATACATTTTACTCCTTCCTGCATCTAGTGTGGATAACTTTAAGAGACTAACGGGTGATTGTATTTCGTTAGGTGTGCACATAGGTGTGTGCACACAAGCAGAGGCTCAGTCTTGACTCATGCCTCGGAGGACATCCAGCTTGGTTTTTGAGACAGAACCGCTCACTGATTTGGGATTTACTGATAAGCATAGAGAAAAAGCCCCAAAGATTTGACCTCTCTGTCTCTCTAGTGCTGAGATTACAAATGTGCACCAGGAAGCCCAGGACCAAACTCAGGTCGTTTGAAAGTCAAGTACTTCACCAACTGAGTCATATCTCTAACCCCTCCAAAGTCAGGTTAAGGCAAATACTTCCATAGGCTTTACTGCTCAAGTTTCCCAGGTACAAGCTGCACACATCACCCCTTGATCATCCGTGTGTACGATGTCTATTGCTTGAGCATGCACTGACCCTGAGAGAGACGGGTGGGGGAGGGATGGGGAGGGAGAGGAGAAGGGGAGGGGGAGAGGTTAGGAGAGGGGGGAGGGGAAGAGAGGGGGAGGGGACGTGTCCAGAGCAGTCTTCTTAAGAAGAGAGATGAGCATTCCCTGGCACCTGAGCCAGAGCCACATGTGACTGCTGCTCCACTGGACCTGCAGTCTCCTCTCAACTGACACCAGAGTTCCTGTCTCTTTTCAATCATTGCTCAACGAGACCCCTCAATTGTTTAAGCCAAACTCACAAGGCACGCAGGAGCATCCGAGAGCAGCAGAGGCACACAGTTCTGCATGCTTCTGACATAGGAGGTGGGACTCCTTTCTCCATCAGAGGGGCTCATGATGAGGAAACTCCAGTAAATGCGAGAAGTTTGGAACATTACCAACAGAATTTCCCTAGTAATCAATTAGGCTTAGAAGCAACTGTCTGTGCCTAGAGAGATGACTGTTAGCTAACAAAGTATTGGCTGTACAAACACGGGGGCTTGAGTTCGGATCCCAGCGCCTGTGTAAAAATAAACAACAAGTAGTAGTGTGACTGTAAACCCAGCACCAGGCAAACAGGGACAAGAGGATCTCTGGCTCTCTGTCAGTCCTGTTCAGTTGATTCACTGAGACACCCAGACACAGAAAAATAAAGTGGAAATGGATCAAAGAGCATTGCTGATACTTGACCTTTGACCTCCCCACACAAGCACACATATGTGCATATGTACCTGAATGTATGACCCACCACGCAAGGCATGTGCCTTTCATTTTTTTCTTTTTTTTTTTATTCAATATATTTTTTATTTACATTTCAAATGATCTCCCCTTTTCTGGCCCTCCACTCCCCAAAAGTCCCATAGGCCCCCTTCCCTCCCCCTGTTCTCCCACCCACCCCTTCCCACTTCCCTGTTCTGGTTTTGCCCTATACTGCTACACTGAGTCTTTCCAGAACAAGGGGCCACTCCTACATTTTTCTTGTACCTCATTTGATGTGTGGATTATGTTTTGGGTATTCCAGTTTTCTAGGTTAATATCTACTTATTAGTGAGTGCATACCATGATTGATCTTTTGAGACTGGGTTACCTCACTTAGAATGATGTTCTTCAGCTCCATCCATTTGCTTAAGAATTTCATGAATTCATTGTTTCTAATGGTTGAATAGTACTCCATTGTGTATATATACCACATTTTTTTGCATCCACTCTTCTGTTGAGGGATACCTGGGTTCTTTCCAGCTTCTGGCTATTATAAATAGGGCTCCATGAACATAGTGGAGCATGTATCCTTATTACATGCTGGGGAATCCTCTGGGTATATGCCCAGGAGTGGTATAGCAGGATCTTCCAGAAGTGAGGTGCCCAGTTTTCTGAGGAACTGCCAGACTGATTTCCAGAGTGGTTGTACCAATTTGCAACCCCACCAGCAGTGGAAGAGTGTTCCTCTTTCTCCACATCCTCACCAACACCTGCTGTCTCCTGAGTTTTTAATCTTAGCCATTCTGACTGGTGTAAGGTGAAATCTCAGGGTTGTTTTGATTTGCATTTCCCTAATGACTAATGAAATTGAGCATTTTTAAGATGCGTCTCCGCCATCCGAAGTACAGTGACAGGCAGGCGGATCAATGGAACAGGATTGAAGATCCAGAAATGAACCCCCACACCTATGCCCACTTGATCCTCAACAAAGGGGCTGAAAACTTCCAATGGAAAAAAGATAGCCTTTTCAATAAATGGTGCTGGTTCAAATGGAGGTCAGCATGCAGAAGAGTGCGAATTGATCCATCCTTGTCTCCTTGTACTAAGCTCAACTCCAAATGGATCAAGGACCTACACATAAAGCCAGACACTCTGAAGCTAATAGAAAAGAAACTTGGGAAAACCCTTGAGGATATCAGTACAGGGGAAAAGTTTCTGAACAGATCACCAATAGCATATGCTCTAAGATCAAGAATTGACAAATGGGACCTCATAAAATTACAAAGTTTCTGTAAGGCAAAGGACACCATCAAAAGGACAAATCGGCAACCAACAAATTGGGAAAAGATCTTCACCAATCCTACATCAGATAGAGGGCTAAAATCCAATATATACAAAGAACTCAAGAAGTTAGACCCCAGCATGTGCCTTTCTAAGCGTAATGCTTTCCTGCTGTTACTATTTTGTAGACATGAAACTTTATGCAACAGTGACAAAGAATTCCAGTTTAAAAGGTGATAAGGATGTCTTTGCTTGAAAGGTGCACTGGAGCACCTGTCTAGAACGTGGGCACCGGCAAACATATGTAAGAACGTCACCACTGCCACATGAACGCCTAAGAAGTAGCTGCCCAGAAGATCAGGATTTGTTTTTCATATTAATTCAATTCAAATCCCTGTGGTCACTCTGACATTCAAGATGAGAGAATCGTGCTTCGGTGCAGGATGAACAGAACGTGTGTTTCCGTCTGGTACAGCGAGTTTCATCGGGAGAATAGGTGGCAGAATGATGGAGCCTTTGTTTCTCTCTGAAAGGAGCAAAACTGAATCACTTTTGTAAATAATACCAAGTGACCTTGGTAAGTGCAACCTCTTCTCTCCTGAGGATATTTAAAATTTCCCCAAACCTTGCCTCCAAACACCGGTAATAGGACTCATTTCCAGATAAGAGCACAGGCTGTGAACTTAATCCACAGAGAAAAGGAGTTGTCAATCCCTTCTCAAACAAACCCGGGTCTGCCCGTACTTTCTGGGCTTCCAATTCTTGTTTCCAATTCTTGTCTGTATGAGATAAAAAAGTAGCAAAGTCCTTAAAACATATGAGGTATTGTAAAGAAGGGATGGGGACCTTTGCATAGTCTTTAGCCTCTGGCCAGTAGAGATGATAGTGCTTGAATGGAATAGCCAGGATGCTCAATCCTTGGCAAATATTCAAGACCTCGTTCTGGCTCTCAGGTGCATGGAACTAACCGTCAAGGCTGTTAGAAGTCCAGGCGACAGTAGAAGAAGGCTTACTAGTTTAAATTTTATCATCTTCTCTGAGAACTTTTTATCCCTGGTAAAAATGAAACCTGGAAGTTAGGTGAGGGAGACAGAAACAGAGGCAAGGACAGAGACAGAGAAGACCAGGAGAATGAAGGAAGCCTTCGGGACTGGAGAGGGGCTTCTAAGGGAGGGGACTTGGCACAGAATGCTGTGGGAGGGACAGAGTCTGAAGTGGTGTTACAGGCTTAGTTTTGAATCACAGGCTGACCGTTTTTGCGGAAGTCTTATCCTAACACAGGCAAAATTATTAAGCCCTTTAACCTCAGTTTCCCCATGTGAATTTAGGCATAACGATTCAAAATGCACACAGCTCACCGGACATCAGAGACTGAGTACATTGTAACTGTTCACACACGCTGATTTTTTTTTTTTTTTACTCCCTCAAATCCTGTAGCTACATGTAGAGCTCAGTCTGGGTCAAGGGACTTTCCTCAATTGCCAGTAAAATGCACATCAAAACTTCTAACATTGTGACCTGGAGGAGCAAATGCATGCAAGCTGCCACTAAGTCCCATTCTGATGGCTTTAAAAATGAAGAAGTAGCGCCTCCCCACCCCCGTGACAGAGAGCAAGTTCAGACACCAAGCTGGTAAAATTATCAGGTTGTGCCTATAATTGGATCTCATAGGAAATTGCAAAGGCTGTTATTGAATGAACAGCTTGAACTTTTCCCTAAACAACAAGGGTGCTGGGAACAACTGCAGATGTGGTCAGCCCCCTGGTTTGGAAGTAATGAGTCTCATACTATATTGCATTTTATGATAAATTTGACTTTTTAAAAAAAAAAGTCAAACAGAACATCTCAGTAAGGAACCTTGGCTCTGTAACATAATAGACATCTACAAAGCTCAAAGGCGGCAAACATCGTGGGTGGAAATCCTCTGAGCCTCTGACAAGCTGGGGTCTCACATCTGTGTGGACTGGTTTCTACTTCTGGTTTCTCACTCAGGGTTTCCATTTGGATGAGAATGCCGCATCTTGGAGGGAGCTGAGGTAGGTCTTGAGTTCCTGATGCTGCCTGCTTCTTCTCTGCCCTTCCAGACTGTCTCCGTCAAGTTGACCAACTCCCGTTGGTTATTGCTGAAGCCATCCTGACAGCTTCATCCTTCACACGCACATCTGACTGATTAGCCCATCCTGCTGGCTTTACCATCAAAGACAGACAGACAACCACCGAGAAGTCCAAACAGCAAAGACAGACAGACAACCACCAAGAAGTCCAAACAACAAAGACAGATAGACAACCACCGAGAAGTCCAAACAGCCAGATGGTGGAACTGATGCACAGGTGGAAGCAACTTGCTTCACAGTAGCAGATGTAGTCTCCATGCACTCACATGGTCTCTCCCCTTTGCCATCCACATGTTCTCTCAGCAGAGCCAGAGTCAAGTGACCTTCAGACTCCATCGACTTAGCCCTACATGCTCTCTGCTACAGCTCCCCGTATCTCAGAAAGAATGTCAGCACAGTGACAGCGGATAGCATTATGAAGAACTTCTACTCCAGTGACAGCAGATAGTGTCTACTCCTACATGTCTATATCCACTGTAAGGTAGGCATAGGCCCCCCTTCCCTCTTGTTCTGGCACATTCCAGGCATGCTCTGCCAAGGCCCCGTGTTCACTTTCTTGATTTCCACACTCCCAGCATCCTCTAGGTCCTCCCTGCGAGACCTTTTCTCTTGGATCACTGCACGGGTCTCTATTGAAATCTGTGCCTCTGCTTCCAAACCTTCAGTTCTGGTTTCCTGAAGTTCTCTATTCAGTGATGGTCACCTGAACATTCAAATGCATAGCTTCTCTGCCTCACTTAACCATCATCTCCCTCTACCAGCTATTAACGGGATGATATTCTATCACACCTTACTACCATGTGCGCCCACCTAATTTCTGGCATTTTCTATGGTAGCACAAACAGACCAAGAAGACCCAGTTCCCACCGCATTCACGCCTGCCCTCCCAGTTTTTCTCATCTTGACGATAATGATTGATGGCTTGGTTTGTGTCCTCTTTCTTCTTCGGAGCAGGCCTTGGTTTTTAATTCTACTCTGATTTGCTTCATAGAAAACCGGGTAGACTTCCATGCTGCAAGCCTCCTATAAACTGGATGCTATGGGGATAGTGGGATTTGGAGTTCTCAGTCTCTCAGAAGCACTCCGAAACTCTATTCAACCTCAACGTTACTGCACCTCTTTTCCTATATTCTGTACTTTTGGGTACTTCAGCTCCACTATAATTATTTCATCACCAGCTAGCCACAGGAAGCAGCTTCAGCTCCTGTGATTTTCCTTCAAATACACTCGGGTTAAAATAGTACATAGCATTTGAATGCAGGCTTTTATTTTCAAAGGGTAATGTGCGTGTTTGCTTTATCTTATAAGCTTGCCTCATTCCTGGGTATTAAAAATACCACACACATATTGAATGCTGTGCTTGTTAATGCTCTATCCGTTTCCTTCTGTTCAGATGACATAACGGATTCACACAACCATTCAAAGTCAACACACTTTACCTTGCTTTTATCTAAGTATATTCACACACAATTTAAAAC
Source organism: Apodemus sylvaticus (assembly GCF_947179515.1). Classification (NCBI taxonomy): domain Eukaryota; kingdom Metazoa; phylum Chordata; class Mammalia; order Rodentia; family Muridae; genus Apodemus; species Apodemus sylvaticus. The sequence continues at coordinate 157,042,947 of NC_067476.1, read as the reverse complement.
TTAGACTTTAAGCTTACACATTATTTTCCATTTATTTATTATTTATTTATGTCACATTCCTAGTAAATCTCATAATGATCACATATGCTATTACCCTGATAGTCTTTTGAAATAAAATTAAATTATAGCACAATGTCCTAAAAAAAATCTATAAATGTATTAGTACCCTGGAGTTATCGTAAAGGCTCATTTTTCACCTAGTAAAGAATTTTGAGAGCAGACAGATTTGTATTAAAGTCTGTTTCATTTATATTTTTACATCATTTGTACTAAGAAAAAATTCAATTATTATTTTGTGGAATTCCTTTGAATGTCTCCAATATACTAAATTAAAAGTTAAATGAAAAGATAACGTGACAAGTGGACCATACTTGGAGCTCTTGAGGTGGCTCAATGGTTAGGAGCACTGGCTGCTGGCTCTTCCGGAGGACCCTGATTCAGTTTCCAGAACTCAGCCAGGTGGCTCACAGCTGCCTGGAACTCTAAACACAAGGTTTCTGGGACTCTCTTCTGGCCTCCAAGGGCACACTTAATTCTTTATGTTAACTGATTCTTCTCATCAAAACCTACATTTCTTTTGAAACCAAAATATTTCAAATCCTTTCATGATTATACTATCACTGGATGGAAGGAAAAAATCTTTAAAGTGATTCCATTGTTAGGAGTATTTTAATGTCCTAGTTATTTATAAAGTAAATTTATAAAGTACTGCTTACCTACAAACTCTCAAACAAAAAGCAATAAATTGACATCCAACATGCATGATATCTAATGCATATAATACAAATATGCTGACTTTACAACCCTGACCCCATATAAGTTATTGAGGTCTATATAAAGATAAGTAAAACACAGGATGATAGTAATTTATTGGTCAGATCAATGGTGTGTCAGCAATATGTTGGGTTTTAGCTATAAGTCATTATTAATAAGTTTTTTGATATTTTACTCGCTATCACATATTGTTACTTAAAATTGTCCATCATTCAATGTGCTCAAAATATGTCACTATTTTGTAATACATTTAAGTACTCAACATGGAACTATGATTTTAATTAAAAGCTTATCAATCTTGATGTTGAGATTGGCATCATATTTTTCTTTATTGTGAATTCTGAGTTGACTTTTATTGGAAACTTGTTAGCTTGAATCTTCTTACTGTTTACCAAAAGCTGCAAGCTAGGCATGGAGTCAGTTTCTAGTCCCTGACAGAATGTGTCCATTTAAAGAAACCAGGTGGCCAGTGTGCCACCTAGTCAGTAGCTTGAGCAAAAGCAGACCAAGAAACAGTGGAAGAACAGGAGTGAAAAAGAAGAGTGAGTAGAGTGCTAATGGCCTTTAAGTCTGTTTATAAGAAGCAAACTCAATGTGAATTGATCCATTCTTATCTCCTTGTACAAAGCTCAACTCCAAGTGGATCAAGGACCTCCACATAAAACCAGACACACTGAAACTAATAGAAAAGAAACTGGGGAAGACTCTTGAGGACATAGGCACAGGGGGAAAGTTCCTGAATATAACACCAATAGCTTATGCTCTAAGATCAAGAATTAACAAATGGGATCTCATAAAATTACAAAATTTCTGTAAGGCAAAGGACACCATCAAAAGGACAAATCAGCAACCAACAAATTGGGAAAAGATCTTCACCAACCCTATATCTGATAGAGGGCTAATATCCAATATACACAAAGAACTCAATAAGTTAGACCCCAGGGAACCAAATAACCCTATTAAAAATGGGGTACAGACCTAAACAAAGAATTTTTGCCTGAAGAAATTTGGATGGCTGAGAAGCACCTTAAGAAATGCTCAACATCATCAGTCATTAGGGAAATGCAGATCAAAATAATCCTGAGATTTCACCTCACACCAGTCAGAATGGCTAAGGTTAAAAACTCAGGAGACAGCAGGTATTGGCGAGGATGTGGAGAAAGAGGAACACTCCTTCACTGCTGGTGGGATTGTAAGATGGTACAACCACTATGGAAATCAGTCTGGTGGTTTCTAAGAAAACCGGGCATGACACTTCTGGAGGACCCTGCTATACCTCTCCTGGGCATATACCCAGAGGATTCCCCAGCATGCAACAAGGACACAGGCTGCACTATGTTTGTAGCAACCTTATTTATAATAGCCAGAAGCTGGAAAGAACCCAGATGTCCCTCAATGGAGGAATGGATACAGAAAATGTGGTATATATACACAATGGAGTACTATTCAGCAATTAAAAACAATGAATTCATGAATTTTTTAGGCAAATGGATGGAACTGGAAAATATCCTAAGCGAGGTAACACAATCACAAAAGAATACACATGGAATGCAATCATTGATAAAGTAGATATTAATTAGCCCTGAAGCTCTGAATACTGAAGATACAATTAGCATATCAAATGATTCCCATGAAGAAGGAAGAAGAGGGCCCTAATCCTGGAAAGGCTTGATCCAGCATTGTAGGGGAGTACCAGGACAGAGAAAAGGGAGGGGCAAAGACAGGAGAATGGATGGAGAGAAGAGGACTTATGGAACATATGTGGGGGGGGGGGGACTGGGAAAGGGGAAGGCTTCTAGAATGTAAACAAAGAATATAGAAAATAAATAAAAAAATTAAAGAAGCAAACTCAATTATGTGACTGATAGGAGCTGGTGCCATCGGTAGCTAGCATCATTAAGCTTTAGTGGCTGTCACATTTGGGGAGGGAGCAGAGGGTGTGACTCCAGCTGTATATACTTTCTCCAGCCATCAGAGGACACACACATATTCATAGATACGTCACTCTGTGAACAGGTGTTTCATCTGGCCATGGTCATAAGGCATCCATAAATGAGTCTCTCAGCACAAGCTACACAGACCTGATGGTTCGGGGAGCAAATCATTTTGTCTCTGGGGCTCTGTAACTCTAAGCCCAAGATGTGAAAACAGAAAATAATTAGTGCATTCGATGGGCAAGCTTTTGGTGATTTGTAAGTTTTATTTTTATTTCAAACATCCTAATTGTAGTTTGTAATGACACCACATTGTGGATTCAGCTTGTATTTCCTTAAGGGCTAATTAGGTTGAACATCTTTTCACAGTATTTTTTTTTCTGCATAAGAAATATGTGCTCTATTCATGTCTCTTGCCCATTTCTAATTGAATTTTGTTTCTTTTGAATCTTGTAGTTTCTTTGAATGTTTTTCTTTTTCCTGGGCTTGAAAGGTCCATGTTAAAGCCAGTCCTGCTAAGCGCATATTTGGGGGAAAAAAGCATCTAAGGACTCATTCAGAAGAACTGAAAACCTTTCAGAGAGGCACAGCTCAAGAAGAGACATCAGGAATGAAGAGAGTCAATGGGCAGAGCGAGTGTGTGCAGTCATGAAAACCCCAGTTCCATCCCTAGTACTCATTAAAACACAGGCATGGCTGTTCATCCTTTAATTTCCGAGGTGGAGAGTTGGAGACAGGTAAGACTCTCTGTTGAGCCAGCCTATCCTAGCTGACAAATTCCAAGCAAGCAAGAAACCCTGTCTCAGACAACAAAACCGAAGGCATCTGAGGTAGACATCTGAGGTTGAGCCCTGAGCCACATGTGGACAATCCTCAGACATCACAGAAATGGCTCCTTATTTTCCAACATCCCCAATCTATCTCATCCTCCTTTCTCCTCCCATTCTTTCTCTCTCACACACAAGAATGGTGATGGGATGGTGTGGTCATAAAGCTACCATAAAACATAACTAGAAAATGTCTCTAATTTGTGACACTTCTATTTAAAATGTTAAGTGGAATTCTTCAATGAAAATAGGTAGCCCAGAGAGTCCTCTTATGTTTTCATTTATGAATTAAATTTGATTACTAACAGAGGACTATTTGCATTATCCATTTCATACTGAGCAGGTCATCATAGTGTGTTTGTCCTGAGAATGCCGTTCAGTTCATCTTAACTGTTAGACCTCTGGTATTACACAGTATGCTGTCACATGCTGTCTTCCCAGTGGCTTTAAGGGCTCAGCGATAGCATCTCCTCCTCAGGAATGATGACCTCACCTGAAATTGTTTATGCTTTGCCTTTTTCAGTTGTGTGAGAATTCTACAGGGGTTTTGCCTATTTTTCTAAAAGAACCAGCCCTTTTATTGTATTTAATTTTGATATCTACTCATCTCCCTGATTCCTTATATCTACCTCTTTTTATGGAATTTTACATTATGTTTTATTTTAAAAAATTTTAAATTTATGCACATGTGTATACCCTGCATGAGTTTATGAAAACCATGTGTGTGCATGTGGAGACCAGAAGTTGCTGGATCCCCTGGAACCAGAATTGCAGGTGGTTGTGAGATACCCAATATGTGTGCTAATAACAGAACCTGGGTCCTCTGTAAGAGCAACACATGCTCTTAACTGCTGAGTCATCATCTCTACTGCTGAGCCATCATCTTTCCCAGCTTTTAGTTGAGATACTTAAGGTAAAAATTTAGAATGTTTACTGGGAATGAATTTTCTAATAAAAGTGTGTGAGTTCTGCAGATTCCTCAGTCCCCACCCAAAGCTGCCAAGACTAATTCAGATTTAAAGGAACAAAATGCCTGGTTTATTTTTTCCCAAATCTATTAATTCTTTAGGTGTTGTAAAATGATGATATTCTATCTCTATCAGTCTTTGTTCACTCCTGTTGCCAATTCACTAAAGAGAGTTTTCCCTTGTTGACTGCTTAGTTGCCCTAGTAACCTAATGCCAGCTCTTCTTATGATTTTTAAAGTACTCCATGCTTTGGATGCACTGTGAGCTATCTAACGTTCTGTAGCATTGTATATTTAAAGCATTTCTATTCCTTTATCCTTACTTTAATTCTACATTGAATAACCCTGTCCAAACCATTACTTTTTTGTTGTTATTATTAGTTCCATTTTTTCTTGTATTCTGATTGCATACCTCCACGGTAAGGAAGAGTATAATTTTAAAGTGTATACCAACTTTCTGCTACTATAACACAGTATTGAAAAATTCAAGTTTCCAGCAATACTTGCTTATTATCTCCAAGCTCTGTGGGTCACAAGTTCCACAGTGGTCTTGGACAGACTCTCTGAGTGGGGACTCGCATACCTGCAATCAAAAGTTCAGCAAGGTAAGCTTTCTGGAGACTCTGGGAATGAATCCAGGTAGATGTACAAGCAGGCTGTTGTCTCTGTGTACCTCAAAGTTCCCCAGCACTGACACTCTTATCTCTTTGCTAGCTCTCCCTCTCACCAGCCATTTTCAGCTGATTGACGCCTCTCCTGGTACATGCTCTAGGCTCAAATAGTGGACCTAGTCTTTCTTTTTTACTAGAATTTATTCAGTTTATCTCTGTGTACATGTATGTATGCATATGTGTGTGCATATACATCTATGTGTGCGTGAATGAATTTGTATGTGTGTATGATATACAGAAACACATATGTATGTGTGTGCATGAGTGAATTTGTATGTGTGTGTGATATACAGACACACATATGTATGTGTTTGCATGAGTGAATTTGTATGTGTGTGTGATATACAGACATTTTGTGCATTGTGTACATGTTATCATTGTGATATCCAAATGCTGAATTCTCTGCCCTCATGTCTTGTTTTACTCTGGTCATGGCATTACAATGCTTACGTCAAAAATCTCCTGTCTTGGGTTTAAGTAAGGAATTCTTATAATTTATTCTCTGCCTTGTCAATAAATGCTGATCACCCAAAGGCTGTTCAGAAGAGGGAACAGGGAAGAACTTCCACCAACTAGAGGAAGGAGAGGGTAGGAAGATGAAGAAGAGGAGGAGGAGGAAGAGGGGGAAGAGCTAGAGTTTGAGCCACACGGAAGATCAGAGGAAGAAAGAATTTTCAAGAGTTCGGCTGGACAATGGAAGCCCAAATTGCAAGCATTATCTGGAATCATTTCTGAGTGACAGTCATATTAGTTTAAGGTAAGCCATTAGAATTCCCAGATATTGAGGTGAAGTCTTAAGATAAATCTTTGTCTCTTCATGTGGTTACTGGGAACTATATAGGATAAAGAAACAGGCTGCCATATTAATTTACTGTTTACACTTAAATTACAATAGTTCTTTTTACAATAGTGTTGTGTAAAGGTGTGAAACAGTAAGAGATGGGGCCAGGGTGGAGAAAGTAACACACTCAGGCTCTCTCTCTGAGTCTTTCTGTCTCTCTGTATGTCTGTGTGTCTGTGTCTCTGAGTCTCTGTGTCTGTGTCACTGTGTCTCTCTGTGTCTCTCTCTGCCTCTCTGTCTGTGTCTGTGTCTGTGTCTGTCTGTCTCTCTCTCTGTCTCTGACTCTCTCTGTCTCTCTATCTCTGTCTCTCTGTTTCTCTCTCTGTCTCTCTCTCTGTCTCTCTGTCTCTCTCTGTGTCTCTGTCTCTCTGTCTCTCTCTCTCTCTCTCTCTCTGTCTCTCTCTCTCTGTCTCTCTCCCCTCACCCCTGTGGCTTGAACAGTTTTACCACACCCTCTTTGCTGTTATGAACTGAAAGCTCCAAACTCCATAACCAGGTCTTTCTTCCTTTTAGTTTAGTTTTGTTTTTTGTTTGTTTTGTTTTGTTTTTATGTCAGGCATCCTGACATACTGAGAATCTAGTCTACACAGGAGATAAAATGGCAGTGACACATGAGACCCCAGACATAGCAGATGGAGCTAGTGCAGTTTTACAAAGGGGAGATGTATACATGCGTGGGCGGATTATACAGAATTCCCAAAGAAATCACGAGGAGACAAAGCATAAAGATTCTTGTAAGAAAGATAAGATAGCACTCTTACTGTTACTGTGGACTCTATAGAACAATAGGAGAGACATGGTCACAACTCATGAGACAGAAAGGGTCCTGAGAAACTCTGCCTGACAGTTCTAATCCTTTATGAAGGAATGCATGTGGCCACAGGACCCTAGGAACTTAGAAAATTGGATAATTACCCAAACTTACCCCTGTCTACTCCTGATATGTTAAGTTTTTTCCCAGTAGCCAATTTCAATTATGAGGCAGAAGGCAAGGGGAGCTGCTGTCCATTGCTAAACCAATTAGCATCCTCAGGACTAAGGAGTGACCTAGAGGGCAAATAAACACACACCCAGGAGTGTATGAAACCAGGAAATGATTGAACTGGCCAGCCAGGCAGGAGCCTCTTTCCCCTTGACTAGCTACAATATTTATGTTTTCTATAGAGACATAAACTTCACTTTTATAGCCATATTTATATAAAATCAAAGTATTTAAGACCAGTGAGTAAAGGCATTTGCTGTTAAGCTTGATAACCTGAGTTTAATCCCAGGGACCCACATAGTGGAAGCAGAGAACAGACTCCCACGTTTTTCTCTGACCTCCATGTGACATAGACTTTTCCTCTTTTTAGCTAGTAAATAAATGTAATAAAGATTAAATTGTAGGAACACACCTTATTTTAGAGCTTATCTGGGGGAAAAAAAACCACCCAAACGTACAATAGATTGCATTCGCTAAGTATTATTTTCTGCAGACTGTAGTTTTACTGTATCTATTTGCAAGAAGCAAAGCGAATCATTGGGAAGGCAGGCTGCCCTGTCTCTGTTGATGGCTTGAGACGCAGGAAGGTTGCTCAAGGACAGCAGTAGCTTATACCTGGAAAAGCTCACTGGTGACAGATTAATCCCAGTCACCAAGTAGAGCACAAGACTCTCTCGTAGGTTGTGTCTTTGGATTTCTTCTCCTTCACAGCCCCTGGCTGCTGTGTACTCCAGATGACTTGTTTGTTCAGCCACCTGTCTGCCCTCCATCAAGTAGAATTTAGTGAGCACACGCTTTGCCTCTAATGGGTAACCTAGGAGCCATCCTTTATTTAGGGCTTTCGATTATACTCTTCAGAGTTCTCTGGGGTTTCTTAGAAGAGTGACTGGCCACAGACAGACCATCATTTGACAAGCAGTGTGGAGTTGTGGTTGACCCGCTGGGTGGAGGGTTGGGTGAGGACTCCATGCTTCAGACAGACTGAGGAAGAAAAATCTCAAAGAGAACAACACCAACAAAATGAAATAGGCAAACAATTTTCTTTTCTGCTAAAAAAAAAAAAAGTTCGCTTTTGGGACAACACAAATTCCCCTACTTTCATATTTGGGAGATCTCCTTCACCAGGGAGGTGAATGGGAACCGACTCACACCTGATAATTTTGCCAGATGCTAGTCAGCTTTCTCCTGCCGTGTGAGACCTCTGCAGAGAAAGGATGGATACACACACACACACACACACACACACACACCTACTTACTCCAGATAAGGTGTCCAACATAGACAAGCAAGGATTCTACCAAAGTCCTACCTGTGAATCAGTGATTTCAGGGAGATTCTTACAGGAGTGTAAGCAGGGCTTTGCTTACCGAAGCAGCTACAACCCAAATGCTGATGTGTCACCAAAAGGCCCACCCCCACACTGATGACAGCTCACAAAAGCCGCAACCGAGGGGCTGTCTGCACAACCTGCAGGCAGCTCTGCGTGGTGGAGACACTGGACCATGGCCGCTCAATCTTCTCCCCTCCCCCTCTGTTTGTATAACCTTCATGAATTTTGTTAATTCAGCTTTCTGAGACAGGAAGTCTGGTTACACCTTGAGTCTCCTGAACCTTCCCCTGCCTTCCGGAGGGAAGGCTCCCATCAGAGGGCTTCTCCAGACAGTATCCTGTCATAATCTAAGAATGATGTTTATTCTAACCACTAGTGTGCTGTGCAGAGACATTTATTTCCCGAGTCATTACTTCCTGAAGTATTCAGACTACTCCATCCTGGTCCAGTCCTTTCTGCACACAAGAGTAAATATGGCACATATTCAGAACTTCAGTCACCAACTCTAGGTCAGAGAGTTCCTGTAGACTTGGTTTTCTCTCATTATTTTCTCTTATTTTTCTTTCACGGTCATCTTCAAGTTTGAAACATCCCGAGTAAACCCTAGAATCGCCCCAATGGGCTCATTTTCCATTCTGTTCCTTTTCTTAGCAGATGCCATGATTTTTCTTCTAGATGTATGACCATAGAGCCTTCCAGTTAAATTTTTGCATCTCCTCCTTAATACGTCACCATCCCAACCAGCCTCTGCTTCTAATTCACCACCAGTTCCTGGTTTGTTTGTTTGTTTGTTTGTTTGTTGCTGCTGTTGTTTTTTTGTTTATGAAATCTCTGAAGACTATTTCAGAAGCCATTTACTCTGACCAATCCCCGCTCTGATCAAAGCTACTACTGACCCTGAGCTTGGTCTGCTGCAGAAACCACAGCTCCCTGCACTTGTCCCTTCCCCGCATAAAGTTCTGTGTTATAAACAAAACATCTCCCTTTTGTCTGAGGGTTGCTATTGTGTATAACAGCCAGGATGCCAGCTTCCAAGTATTCCAATGCTCCTGCGATTTCACTCCCATCTGCCCCATCTTTGTCATCAACCATTTTCCTGGATCATGCTTCTCTCAGCCCTGAGACTATTGCACCTAATATCCCCCACCAAGAATACTATTCTTTTCCATCGTCTGAGCTCCAGGAAGTCTTCTGACACCACATACATCTGTTGCACGATATGCTTTTAGAACTCTTCAGAGTCATGTTAATCAGCGTGAGAATTTTCCTCTGGTTCCTTACTGTCACACCCAATCATACCTATCAGGATTCCTTATGCTCCCACCTCTTTAATTAGACTTTATTTATTTCTTCCCTTATTAAATGGATCTTTTCAGCAATCTAAGGAGATGTATCAGCATGTTAGAAGAGACCCAGAGTATCATAGTCTGAATATGGTTTGCCCAGGGAGTAACACTATTAGGGGGTGTGGCCTTATTGGAGTGGGTGTGGCACTGTGGTGTGGGCTTTAAGACCCTTTCCTAGCTGTCTGGAAGCCAGTATTCTGCTAGTAATCTTCAGATGAAGATGTAGAACTCTCAGTTCCTCCTGCACCATGCCTGCCTGGAGGCTGCCATGTTCCTGCCTTGATGATAATGGACTGAACCTCTGAACTTATAAACCAGGTCATGGCTTCTGTTCACAGCAGTAAAACCCTAACTACGACTCAGAGTCACATGAAAGCATCCAATTTTTGTGACCTGTGGCTGTCACCATTGTCCCTTCCCTTCTGTAATCTCCTTTCCTTGGGGATTACCATCTACAGACAGCACCCATTCCACTTATCTCAGGGAGATTGGAAAGCTGGTGATTCTAATTTAGATACCAGGTGAGCGCGGCCCTCTTAAATTAGTCTTTCGCTGCTGAATTGAAGTTTGGGCCTGAACATCTCTGACGGTTGCTCACTCATTTTGAGCTCTACCATGGCTCTGCTGGGTAGTAGTTAGACATGTACGCATGTCCCCTAGATGATGTGGCGTGTTCAGTAGAAGCACACAGGACTCTGACACAATGATTCGTTAGTGGGAACACTAAAGAACTAATGTTCCTTGGTGGGAAGCAGCACTCTGCTGTTTAAAGCCCCACTTAGGAAACAAACACAATGTGCCACTCATCTCAGGGTACCACGACCCACCCCGGAAACAATGCGTCACCAGTGACATTTTGACCTGAGTGATTATGCCTTTGTCTGGAGCTTCCTGAAGTTTTCAGTTCATGCTGAACCATTTGAAGAAGAATTAAAAAGAATTTATCAAGCCTGTTAATTATTTACTCTGAGGGGAGATATTGCTTTGGAAACATGGCTGAACTGCTTAGAATAAAAATAGAGGCAGAAAACAAACCCAAAGAGGCTGTGCAGATGACGGTTGTTGCCCCACTACATTCTGGTGGCGGCCCAGGCTTGGGAGTTCCTATTGCTCACAGTGTGCTCTCCTCAGAAGAACTGCCTGAGTATAACAAAAGTCACCTGACAAATCAGTGCCTTATAGGTCCCTACACAGGCAATAACATGAAATCATTTTTTTCCCTTAAGTTAGGACAGCTTAGTAGTTCTTGCCTGTCTTCAGGCTTCTGGTAGGGTTTTCCTAAAGCTAGACTCTGCCCTCAGACACATTACCTTTATTTAGTTGGTTTTTCCCCCCCACTTCCTCCACATTCTTGTATATTTCCCTTGAGCACCCAATCAATCAAACTCTATCTCAAACAAAGTCAAGAAAGCCTGAGTCTGGTCCCATTGAGACTACCTCCAACCACCATCCAGGCATGTCTGGATATATGCAACACACAGACTGAGCTGTGCATCGGAGGGCACTGGAAGGAGCCGTGATAAATACAAGCAAAGGAATAGGAGATGGAGATGAGATCTTCAAGGAGCAAGAGCCTACTGGCTACACATCTGCCCAGCCTGGCCCTCAGGAGATACCCCGGCAAGTCTCCCGAACTCAAAGGTCCAAAATCCATCCTTCTCAGCAGAGGATTGACGAGGGAAACAAAGCCAAGCAGAACTGCTTTATAGTTACAGTTCTCTGTGGTGCTGGGTGGAGAAAAGGCCATTTCCCTGAAAATAGGAGATTTTCAGGCAAGAAAATGATGACAGTGGCCACTTGGGATAGTCTTAGCAGAAGTATTTTCCCAGATCGAATGTGTAGAAGAGGATCATTCATAAACTCTGGCAGAAAGCAAAAAAACTCCCATTCATAGAAGTGCCAGCAGTTTTCATCATTAAAAAACGATGAAAGAGTAAAAGAAACTTAAGAATGGCCTCCTTTCCAGCCTTCGGTGTCTTAGGTGTTTGAAGACGCTGGGCTGCGGTGATGCCTTCAAGAAGCTCCTAGTTGAAGCAAGCAACTGTGTTTTGAAACACGTTGTTCATATATCTGAGCACATTTCATTTTCATTGCAATGGAACATCATTGCTGGGCATTTTTCCATTGTCTCCTTCTTACTCTGTTTATCTCCAGGATCGTGAACCTAGGAGAGACATTTAGAACTAATTTTGCAAAAGGCGCTGTCTCTCACCCTAAAAGCAGCCTTATCCCCAGATTTTGGTTAACAATTATCCCCAAGTTATAAAGATCATGAACTATCAAAATTTGTCATGCTATCTCGGATAGGGATAAATCACACAAAGCCCACCCATGGATGGAGAGCTCGAGGCAGCTAATAGTTACCGTGACAGGCAGAATCTCTCTCCTCAGGCATTTCAGTAAGAGTGATTACATGCCGTATTTATAGGTGTGTGATGTCTCATGCCCAGAAAGCATAGATGACTTTTTACATACATGTAAAAACATGTTCACGAATGGTGATGCAGATGAGGGTAGACCAAGCCAGACACATACACCCTCTACATTACCATCTTCTCAGAATGATTCGGGCGCCTGCTACCCAGTTCCATTCTTCCATTTTGCCTGTGTCACCTCCATCAGTGCCCACAAATATGGCACATAGCAGGCTTCATTTTCCTTACAATTATTTTAAAGACTGATTCATTTTGTGTGTGCGTGTGAGTACCTGGATGCAGTACATGCACTACATGTATGCCTGTGGATGATGTAAAAGGCCATCTACGCTGTGTGAAGCTAGTCTTACAGTCCGCTGTGAGCTGTTGGGGGATGGGTGGTGCTGGGAAAGTCTCCTGTGAGGTCAGCCAGTGCTGCTGAGCCATCTCTCCAGCCCCTTCTTCTTTTTAAAAGTTATTAGTTCTTTCTGTTTCTACTGGGTTGATTTCGGCCCCGAGTTTGATTATTTCCTGCCATCTACTCCCCTTGGGTGTATTAGTTTCTTTTTGTTCTAGAGCTTTCAGGTGTGCTGCCAAGCCGCTAGTGTAAGCTCTCTCCAGTTTCTTTTTGGAGGCACTCAGAGCTATGAGTTTTCCTCTTAGCACTGCTTTCATTGTGTCCCATAAGTTTGGGGTATGCTGTGCCTTCATTTTCATTAAATTCTAAAAAGTCTTTGATTTTTACTGAGCACAAGGTCCCCAATGGAGGAGCTAGAGAAAGGACCCAAGGAGCTAAAGGAGCTTTCAACCCCATAGGAAGAAAAATGACATGAACCAACCAGTACCCCCAGGGCTCCCAGGGACTTAACTACCAACCAAAGAATCTATGTGGAAGGACCCATGGCTCCAGCTGCATATGCAGCAGAGGATGGCCTTGTTGGACATCAAAGGGAGGAGAGGCCCTTGGCCCTGAGAAGGCTTAATGGCCCAGTGTAGGGGAAAGCCAGGACAGGGAAGCAGGAGTGGGTGGGTTGGTGAGCAGGGGGAGGCAGGAATGGGATAGGGTGTTTTTGGAGGGGAAACCAGGAAAGGGGATAACATTTGAAATGTAAATAAAGAAAATATCTTATAACAAGAAAGAAAGAGAAAAAAGTTATTAGATGTTTTTCTTAAATACACTGTCATGAAACCCATGTGCTTAATGTCTGTATCTTATTTTCTGTTCTCAACAACATCAGTAAAGCAGTGGGCATGGGCTTGGTCTTGGGCTTGGTCTTGGTTTTGTTGAGTTACGTCACAAATGTATGTACTCCGTGCACTCAGCCACACAAAGATAACCATGCAAACAGTTGAACTCCTAATAGCCTCGTAGTTAATGTCTTCTGGCGTCGTGCTTGCTTTTCCACTGGCAGCAACAGAATGATCCTTCAAATACAGATAACCACAACCCATCACACTTAAGTGAATCAATAAAAGCAGCTTTATTATCGATCCCATCATTATCACATGGGATATAAAGAAATATTCATATGTCACTCTCTTGCGCTTCTCCGGATTCTTTCGGCGAAAAGTTATTAGGCGGCTCTGTCCCCAGCCATGTACAAGAAAAAGCAATAAAGTTTCTGCTCTCAGACTTTTATTATGAAATGGACACGGAACCCGCTGAAAATAAACAAAGATATTTTTGTCTCTGACCACTTTGGATAATACGAGTTTGCGAACTCAGAAATTTGACAAAGCTGTAATTTTGTATGCTTTCCGGATATCTTAGGATAAAAAAATAAAAAAATGTATCTTTTCCTCATGCTGCTTGACTCCAAATCAGTTCCATTTCTGCAGAAACGCCAGAGGAAAAGGCAGCATTCTGGTCAACAACGTGCTTAGGGAACAGAGATGGCTGTTTTTCATTATACAAGGCACTTGGGGGTACCTGAGGTATGGACGCCAACCAAGAGCAGCCAATTCTATTCTGGGTCCCATTGATCTACAAGGAAGATAATTCCATGGAGATGCTGCTATGGAGGAAATTATGCTTCCAGGGAGAGGCTGATCGCAGTATTTCTGAACAGAGCTATGTATATAAGCACTGTTCCCCAAGATGTGTGGGCTCACCTGGCACAGAGTGTGCATAGGCTCAGAATCCGTCCAGAGACTGTAACTGCCTTGAAGCTTTGTCACCTGGTCATTGTGTCTTCTTGACTCCATGAACCTTTGAGGGCACACAACAATTACATTTTCATGGATTTCACATGACCTAGATGGCTCATTATTTTTCTTTCCATTGAAACTTCATTTCATAATTTAAGAGGTTGCCAATGGGGAAATGTTGTCTCTGACATTATTAAAATGCATTCACTAACAAAGATATTAACAGTTGGACACCAAGAGAACACATAAATATGTAACAAGCATGTTTGTATGTAATATAAACATAAAACTCAATGGATTCTTCAATCCTGAACGAAATTGCTCTAAGATAACTTAATAGAATTTAATTCTACATTTAATATTTTAGATTTACTCATTTTATATGTGTGATTTTTATTTTGCTTTTTGTCTACATGTATGTATGTGTATGCACCATGTGTGTGTGTGTCCATGGAGGTCAGAAGAGGATATTAAAAATTGCCTAGAACTGGAATTGTAGATGGTTGTGAGGTGCCGTGTGGTACTGGGAACCACAAGGCACTCAGGAAGATCAGCAAATGCACTTAATCACTGAGCCAAGTCCCTACCTCTAAATTTCATTCATTCCTAATAAGTCAGACCCTTGGGTCACCTACCTGAAGACTTCCCTTTAAGAATGTGCTGTGCAATGTGTTAGGTTAAGATACAGTCATTGAATTTTTTTTAATCTCCATTTCTCTACTCCATATCGAAGCACAGAGCTAAATAGGGCTATAGACAAACTTATTGTTCCTATGATGCTGCTGGTGGACCACACATTGGCACAGCTATTTGGGGGAAAGATACAGTGTTATCTGGTAAACTAAATATGTAACACATAAGTTACATTCTGAGATCTACCAGGGAGAAGTCTGCACACCATAAGGATAGGCTATGGGTTGCCCCTACTATAACTTATGCAATAAAAAAAAAATTCTTAGTTAGAAGCCAAGTGACCTTCACCTCAACAATGAGCATTTTATCATAGCTATAAATCTAAAAAAATAACAGCATATCTCAGCGACATGAATACTCTACGTCGGTTTTATTTCACAGAGAGGCAGGAACTAACCATCTTGGGTCTTTCAGACCAGGAAACAAAATCGAGAATGTTTTGTAGATCCTGTATCTCTATTTTATTTTTGTAACTACTTAAACTGTATCCACTTAAAATAACCATGGAGTGATAAATACAGTTGATACAATGAGTAAAATAAGAAAATACAGATGCCAGGCTGGGCATGGCTCCTTGGCTGGGGTTCACTCAACCCTGGTACAGGTTTTTACATGCACATGGTGAATGTGCAGAAGGTGATATTTCTGAGGGGAAAGAACTGGAGTCTACATGCTACAGCGACGGAAACTCCAAATCATGCAAAATGAAGTATGACTTCATTTTGCAGTTATGCATTTGTGTAGTCTAATGATAAATTCCCAAATCCATAATTGTGTGGCTCACTGGTAGAAAAGAAGATAAGTGGAGTCCAGTAGGGTCTGGGAGGGTGGAGTCAGAGGGTCTGGGAGGGTGGAGTCAGAGGGTCTGGGAGGGTGGAGTCAAAGGGTCTGGGAGGGTGGAGTCAGAGGGTCTGGGAGGGTGGAGTCAGAGGATCTGGGAGGGTGGAGTCAGAGGGTCTGGGAGGGTGGAGTCAGAGGGTCTGGGAGGGTGAAGTCAGAGGGTCTGGCATGGTGGAGTCAGAGGGTCTTGGAGGGTGGAGTCAGAGGGTCTGGCAGGGTGGAATCAGAGGGTCTGGCAGGGTGGAGTCAGAGGGTCTGGGAGGGTGGAGTCAGAGGGTCTGGCAGGGTGGAGTCAGAGGGTCTGGCAGGGTGGAGTCAGAGGGTCTGGGAGGGTGGAGTCAGAGGGTCTGGGAGGGTGGAGTCAGAGGGTCTGGGAGGGTGGAGTCAGAGGGTCTGGGAGGGTGGAGTCAGAGGGTCTGGCAGGGTGGAGTCAGAGGGTCTGGGAGGGTGGAGTCAGAGGGTCTGGCAAGGTGGAGTCAGAGGGTCTGGCAGGGTGGTACCAGGGATGATGTCAGAGATGCATTATTTGTTCAACTAGACAAGAAACCAGGGGTATTTACAGATTTTTTTTCTGATCATTCACACATGCTATAAATTAGCTTTTATAAACACTAAATGATTCACGACAATTTAAAAGTTTGAGCGGAGGATTACTTTATGGTGTTGGTGAACCTTTTGAGATAAATGACATCCAGTTGAATATTCACCTAACTAGTAGTTTAGTAGAAAAGATTCTTTTGTGATTAGGTAGAGTTTGGGGAAAAAGAACAAAACAAAACACAACATGGGGGCCTCAGCTCCTAGGTGAGCCTTAGTCCCAGATTTCCTGATGAGTGCAGTAAACATCTGCCCCACCCCCTCCCTGGACCACAGCCAGTCATCAGAATCCCCTGTGGGGAAGATTTGTGTCTCTGCCTCCCTCCACTCCGACTTTCACTGCACTGATTCAGTTAAGAACTTTGAAATATTGTGACTCATTTTTAAAAAAATATGTTTCTCTCTCTCTCTCTCTCTCTCTCTCTCTCTCTCTCTCTCTCTCCCTTCCTTCCTTCTTTCTTTCTTTCCTTTCTTTTTTCTCATTTATTTGCATCTCAAATGCTGCCCCCCACTGCCAGCCAGTCGCCCTGCCCTCACGAGTGAGGCCCTCCTCCCTTCCCCCCTGACTCTTAAGCACTAGAAACATTTTACACTAGACCCTTTGGCTAAAGGAATAGCAAAGAAGACAGTGCCTTCCCTTGGTCCGCAGAGCAGCATCTGGGCTGATTCCAATCAAGGCTCACATTAACTTAAAGAGGCCGGTGTGCCTTCTTCATCCCTTTATCTCTGTGCTGCGACATGCGTTCATAACTAGTGACACGAACAGTCAAGGAAGGCTCTGTGGTTCAGAGGTGTTGGGGGACAGCCTCGGACAGTGCACTTGATCAATGTCACTGCCGGTCCTGAGCTGGTCATTACTTCCCAGCAGATTTATGGCCCAGGTCAAAGCCAATTACTTTTTCCTCCTCCTCTAGCCCCTGCTGCAGAGGGTTTTAATCTTTTTCTTATGGTTTTCTCTCTTGCTTAGGGCCTGGCTGTGGATCTCGCTAGTGTCGCTATTTGTGTGGTGAGGTTAATTAATATGATGACCAACGTATCAGAAACTGTCAGATCATGACAGATGAAGATGGTTATCCAACAGGCCCCACACAACCAAAAGGACCAGCATCACCCACTCCACTTTCCAATTTTGGTAGCAATCCTGTTAGTGAATATTCACCTCCCATAATGATGTCCGTTTTCTGTCTCTACCATTGGGTTACTAATGCTTCATGTTTGTCCATGGCCTTTTTAGAAGTCCCTGTCTGTCAGTCTCAGCAATTCAGGTTTTAAGTTGCAAGTCTCCAATACACAGGCTTCTGGTTATTTTCCAGTACCATCATCCTGTAAATTTTTCATGAGTGAGACATGTATGATACTCTAGGACCTTCCAAAGCTGTGGGCATGAACGGAATTGATTATATGGACCAACCTGTCCTTTGAATGAATGATTGGATGAAGGCTGGACAGAGAGCCCAGACATCTGAAAGGGAAACTATGGGTGACTGTCTGTGGATTCAGACCCTCGCTTTTTATTGAAAATAGCTTCTTCTCCCATACAGTACATCTAGACCACAGTTTCCCCTCACTCTACACCTCCCAGCACTGCTGTCTCCCTTTTCTCCCAGATCCACCTGCTCTCCATTTCCCTTCAGAGAGGAGCAGACAGACCTCTAGCAGGCGAGACCACAGCCAAACACAGGAAAACAAGATATAATAAGACAGGGTGAAAGCCCTCACATTGAGGCTGGATGAAGCAACCAATGAGGAGGAAAGAGCAGGCGAAGATATATTTTAATGAAATTTCTCTCTCTTTTTATTTCAAATTATGTTTACTCGTTTATTGTGTATGTGTGGGCTGGGCTGCGCCTCTCATTCCTGGGATCCAGGAATGAACTCATGTCTTGCAGTTGGGCTGCAAGCCGATTACCCATAAGACATTTTTCCAGTACACTTTTCTCTCTTTTCAATGTGTCAGGAGGGCATTCAGTGGGGTCAGTTTCTCCTAGGAAGTAGGTCTCGACTTCTAACCCATCATTAATTTTCTTCAGCCTTTCCTAATCTACTCTGCTTTCCTCCTGCATCTGGATTCTAAACTCTTAGGTGTCCCATCAAAACCATCTCCTGGCTAAAGCATGGAGCACTCCACCTGGAGTAGCTATTGTGTCAATGAACACTGTGGGCTCTCTGTCTGGACGCTTTGATCAGAGGAGTCTTACCATTGAGCCTGCTCTGTGAATCTCTTTGTACTCTACAAGCACATTCACAATCATTTCTTTTGGAAACCCAAGTTTATTGCATACCTATGGATTTCTTGCTATGAGACAGCCAGTCTTGATATGCTGCTGACAGAGCAGGGATTGAATGCAAGCCCTTATACATGTGTACTTCATTGTCAAAACACACACACACACACACACACACACACACACACACACAGAGAGAGAGAGAGAGAGAGAGAGAGAGAGAGAGAGAGAGAGAGAGAGAGTCCATACACAAGTGAGGTCAGTGAGATAGGTTAGTGAGTAAAGGCACTTCCTACCAAAGCTCATGATATCAGTTTGTTCCTCAAGATCCACTCAGTAGAACAAGAGAAATAAAATAAACGTCACTTAAAAAAATTGGGAGACAGTATAGCTAAGTGATTAGGGAAGGGGTATGTCTAGGAGGAGTTGGAGGAGTTAACCGAAAGTAATCAAAATACATTTGTATAGAATTCCTAAACAACTATTATTTTAAATTACTTAAATAAATAAAAAGGGAAGTTGGGATTCCTGACCCCCAGTGTAAACAGCAGACATTGTTTTAATAATCCCTTTCATTTGTTTATGAGCATTCCTGTTTGTAGTCACATTCTCAGAAGGATCTGTGACCTCAATCAGGCTGACAGAGGACCCAGGAGCAGCAGCACAGCCAAGCAGCCGGAAGATGCCTGCTCCAAACTCCCTCCCCCTCTTCAGGATCAAGCAGCCATCCCAACCTCCACTTCTCACTAGGAAGGAACTCACGGCAGCTTTATTGACAGTTCTCGAAGCCCATTTCCTTCCATGATTCGTTCTAACTCCTATAAAAACGACCGGGGGAGAGTTATTATCATCACAGGGCTTTACGGAGGAGAAATCGGGGTTCAGAGAAGCTAAGTGGCTTACAGGGCACCGTGTGTCTGCTCTAGCGCCAGAACCATCCCTAACTCGTGACCCAGAATTTCACAACATTAAATGCTTTCAAGCCAGTTTTATGATTGACTCAGGTCAACTGCAGCTGAGGGGGGCACCCCTCCAGTGGCTATCACTGCAAACCCACCCTGAAGCTTGTTCCTGACCGTCCCTTCCCTGATCTCAATTCTTTTACTCTTAGACGTATTTATCTACTGAGTGTATGGGGTATAATAGTATACTTAATTATTTTTATGTGTAGAGGTCAGTGGGAAACATGTAGAGTTGATTCCCCCACCCACTGCAAAGGCTCCAGGAATAGAAGTGTCTTCACCCTAAGCCACTCCAATGCCCACTCTGTTCTACTGCCTGAGTGTCTTCCAGACCCAGGTCTCTGACCTAGCCCTTCTCTAGTTTCCAACACCAACCAGTAGTGCTTGCAAATCTTGCACTGGGGTACCCAAAATAATCTAGAAAGCTTTTTTCTTAAAATAAATACTATAGAGTCCCAGACCTGCATGGAGACCCACAGGTCCTGGTGGGGAGTTCCTAGGAAGCCGTATTTTAAGTGGTTTCTTGCATGGTACTGAAGCTATCCCATGGGCTAGCCTTACAAAACACTGTACTTGAAGCTCTGAATCACAAGCTTTATCATTTCTCCCTAAAACCCTGAAGCCTGAAGCTGAGAATCCTTTCAAAAAGGTTCCTTTCGAAAGATAAATGATCCCTAGCTTTGGCAATCCAAGTGTCACATGTTTTCTCTCATTCGCTGGTCCTGTATCCTATAGAAATCTTCCATAGAATTCTGTAGGAAGTCATCTATGTGTATACGTGAAATTGTCAAGGGAACAAGGGGGCTGATGGGAAGCAGGGTGAGATCAGGAAGCAACAAGGAATGGAAGAGAGTATTGTTCAAAGTATAGCCCATAGTTAAAAACGGCCTGAGATGACTCAGTATAATACAATAAAATTAAACTGAAAGTTAAGACACAGGCCAGTGTCACGATGGTCCAGCTTGCTGGCAAGCCAGACATGTGCTTGTGTGTTCATCCCAGGGACATGTATTGGGGAAGTGAGAACTGTCCCTCCAAGGTGTCCACTGACCTCAACAGGTATATGTGTGCACATGTGCACACACACACAAACACACACACACACACACACACCACACACAGACACACACCACACACAGACACACACTCACACACACACACACAGACACAGACACACACACACACACACACACACACACACACACACACACGTACATTTTTTGTTCAGCAAAAAAAAGGCCCTACAGTAATAGCTTACAAGGATGGCCTATCTTGTATTTAGTTATGGAAACAAATCATTTTATGCAAACAGCTATGGTAAGAGTGGTTTTCAAAGGCACAAGGGCAGGGCAGTCACCAAACATCTTCCTGTTTATCAGGTAAAGACTGGAATAGACTCGACTGTATATGCCTGTAGCAGAAATGAGGGTGAATGTGACTCATGGCCTTTACTGGCCATCTACCTGGAGAAGTCAATGAGAGTTCAATATAGTGTGTGTGTGTGTGTGTGTGTGTGTGTCCTGTATGTGTGTTCAACATGTGTGTATGTATCATGAATGTGTATCATGGTGTATATGTATAGTATGTATGTATATGTATAGTGTATGTGTGTCCCATGTGTGTGTATGTAGAATGTGTGTGCATATGTGTGTGTATGTGTATGTGTGTGTATGTGTGTGTAGCATGGTGTATATGTATAATATGTATGTATATGTATAGTGTATATGTGTGTGTCCCATGTATGTATATGTAGAATGTGTGTGCATATGTGTGTTTGTAGTGTGTTTATATATATGTATGTGTGTATCCCATGTGTGTGTGTGTGTGTGTGTGTGTGTAGTGTGTAGTGTGTGTGTGTCTTTCTATGTGTATTCCTATGTATCTATGTGAGTGCCTGTGGTGGTATTGTTTCCTCATTAATTGATGACTCAGGGATGATACTTTGAATTAGCCTATCAGACACAAGAACACAACTATCTCTGTGATTAACTCACAAGCTAATGGTAGAAACATTTAATTGGGAGAAGAAAAAGACTCTATTGGGGATTTTAACACTGAGTCTAACAGAGAGGCTTGTGGAAGTGAGAGCCCTTAAACCTCAGATTCTGGAAGTAGTCTTGCTCCTTTGCTCCCTTTAGCTGTGTGTTCTAGAACATGAGCTCAGACTTGTTTCCAGAGACTGTGAACATAACTGGGCCAGTGATGCAGGAGAAGCTGCCTCCAGGACCTCAAGCCCACTCAGTTCTCCTCCATTCTCCCCCAGCTTTGCAGCTTCGGACCTGTCGGCCCCTCCATCCATATTACAATTCCATCTCCATCTGTGTGGTAAGACAGACACAGAAATGCCAAGCACACGCAGAGCTCTCAAATCCCACTTTGGAATCTTCCACGGATAATTCGACTGGCTGTTCTTCCTGCCCAGAGAGAAGTCTTACCTTAGCCCTGATGGCTGGTTAGTGATCAACTCCTGTGGATTTCACAGAACCCTACAGGGAGGGGACCACGGGACAGACCAGAAACATGACGATCCAGCAGAGATCCTTTCTGCATGCTTAACCATTTCTGACTCTTAATTAATAGACATCACAATCCCAAGTTCACACAAGTGCAACTCAACTGCATTCTATTTTTACCTTTGCAGTTCATGATGACAGTGTCAGTTGGTGTGTGTACACTGGAGACAGAACAAACAACGCTTTTGATGTAGCAATGAGTCTGAGCCGGCCATCCTTGGGGCGATTGGTCCGTGCTATTTCCATCACTTATAGAAGCATGCCCACCTGTTCCATGAGTTTTTCCTGCTGCGTATATTACTGCTACCTCATGAAGAGAAGGCAGTGACGAACCAAAGAAGTGACTTGACCCGAGTCAGGCACAGTGACCCAATGTTGTATTTGCATAACACAGGTGTACAGGAACACAGGTGAGCATGACAGGACTGTGAGTTACTTGGGCAGCTTTATCATCAAAACTCTCTTTATAGCATCAGTGACAGCAACTCCCAACCCAAACTGTGTCTCTAGAGTCCCACCGCTACTCAGTCACATATCTGCTATCTACTGGCAATCCTGGGAGACCATATGGAGACAGGACAGGATTATTACTCGGGGCTATGGAGGTGGAGCAATGAATTACTATAGTCTCAAAGGAGGGTCCAATGACCTCTTCGTCCTCCTGTGAAGATGGGATGATGGAGTTGGTCCTATGGAGATCTCAGGAGGGTATTCATAGTTGCTCAGATTTCAAGATAGTGGTTACCATATCTTGCCTGGACAATGGCATTCTTCCAAATCCCAAAACACGAAGGAGAACTAAAAATAATCAATTTTACCTGCTGCAGTGAGTAGTTCTTTCTCATTCATGAGTAATTTCATATATCCACAGAAGGAGTTTGATAGAAGGCAACTGTGTCAGGATGACCTTTATTATTTTTAGAATATGAATCATTCATAAACTTTATTAATTTGACCAAGATTCATGATAGACTTCAATGTAGCACAGTAGGGAAAGCAGGAAAACTTTTCAGACCCACAGTCTGAAGAGAAGAGACGGCAGGACCACTCTGGGATCTGGGTGACAGTTCTTGCTGTAAAAGCCTTTTCTGGTCTATTTTTGGGCAGCCATGTGGACCACAGAGTGGCCCCCTGCCTCTGATATCCTCTTATTGACTTACTCTGGACCAGTGTTTACAGACCTCTTAATTGTTTTCTGGCTTTTGGATGTGGGATGGGGGGGGGAACCCATTTTCATCAGCCTCTGTTTATCTTCATGCAGAACCGGTCCAGCCCAGACGTTCTGAGGCGGGTAGAATAATCCCCTGAGCAATAAAGTCTGCAGCACTGCTCGCCACAGACGTGGGCAGCTCCTGCCAGGCAGAGGCAGAAGATAAGTCAGAAACTGGTATTCAGTTATGACAATTGTAGCAAGACGGCCCAGATTTGTTATTTTAAGGCCCTTTGGAAATGTGTGACAATGTCTTTTGTGAGCCTTTGGTATGAGAATGCGGGCGTGCTGCTGCATGGGGACCCAGAGCTTCTGTCTCAGCTGCATTTGGTAAGGCTGAGTCAGTCTGAGAACTTAAGTGGAAAACATTGTGCTAGAGGAGGTTGGAACCGCTGAAAGGACTCTGGCACCTGGAGGAGAAAGTCCCCCACTCAAAGGACAGTTTCTGTCCCCTCGCTATCATCAATATACACAGGCTTTGAAGCCGGGATAATCTGTGGAATTCCACAATGCTGACAAAGAAACAGCTTTCGCCCTAGGATTGTGAGCTGAAAGGCTACAGCATTTTAACACAGATTTGTTCTCTTGCAAAGCGAGTAATTGCTGTGCCTGGATTGCCTTCTTCCTCCCATCTTTCCGTATGCTTATTTAAACGTTCTGATGAACACTTTTATAAACATTTGAATTTGGAAGATTATCCACAAAGCAGCTTTGGGCCTACAATCTGTGTCTTGCTCACATTTGGGGGAGAATATCAAGCCACACAGATGGGGTTTTTCCAAAGCCCCTGTCTATGCGGCCCTCAGATATCAGACCCAAGATATGGGATGTCATCCAGGTGTGGCTCAGAGCATGCATCTGTGAATCTGGCAGTGGAGAGGATGAGATGCCACATCCTTGCATCTGAGGCCAGTCTGAGCTATACAGGGAAACGCTGTCAAATTGGAGATATATCATGGAACGTGGAAGAGGGGGGCTCACAAGAAAGACTAAATCCTGAATGTTTTTATTTGATATATATTTTATTTACATTTCAAATGATTTCCCCTTTCCTGGCTCCTCACTCCCCAAAAGTCCCATAAGCCCTCTTCCCTCCCCCTGTTCCCCCATCTACCCCTTCCCACTTCCCTGTTCTGGTATTGCCCTACACTGCTGCACTGAGCCTTTCCAGAATCAGGGGCCACTCCTCTGTTCTTCTTGGACATTATTTGATATGTGGATTATGTCTTGGGTATTCTAAGTTTCTAGGCTAATATCTACTTATCAGTGAGTGCATACCATGATTGATCTTTTGAGACTGGGTTACCTCACTTAGTATGATGTTCCCCAGATCCATCCATTGTCTAAGAATTTCATGAATTCATTGTTTCTAATGGTTGAATAATACTTCATTGTGTATATATACCACATTTTTTGTATCCATTCTTCCTTTGAGGGACATCTGGGTCCTTTCCAGCTTCTGGCTATTATAAATAGGGCTCTATGAACATAGTGGAGCATGTATCCTTATTACATGCTGGGGAATCCTCTGGGTATATGCCCAGGGGTGGTATAGTAGGGTCCTCCGGACGTGACATGCCCAGTTTTCTGAGGAACTGCCAGACTGATTTCCAGAGTGGTTGTACCATCTTGCAACCCCACCAGCAGTGGAGAAGTGTTCCTCTTTCTCCACATCCTGGCCAACACCTGCTGTCTCCTGAGTTTTTAATCTTAGCCATTCTGACTGGTGTTAGGTGAAATCTCAGGGTTGTTTTGATTTGCATTTCCCTAATGACGAATGATATTGAACATTTTTTAAGATACTTCTCAGTCATCCAAAGTTCTTCAGGTGAAAATTCTTTGTTTAGCTCTGTACCCCATTTTTAATAGGGTTATTTGATTTTCTGGGGTCTAACTTCTTGAATTCTTTGTATATATTGGCTATTAGCCCTCTGTCAGATGTAAGGTTGGTGAAGATCTTTTCCCAATTTGTTGTTTGCTGATTTGTCCTTTTAAGAAAGAAAGAAGGAAAGAAAGGAGAGAGAGAGAGAGAGAGAGAGAGAGAGAGAGAGAGAGAGAGAGAGAGAGAATCGAAGATCTCAAGTTACAGTAGCTAAGAAGTGCAGTTTGTAAAACTGCCCTATGTTGATGGGTGCTAGGAAAGGCTGAACAGCCTACAGAATTTCAACAAAGTGCAGATAGGAAGAGGAAGAGGAAGAGGAAGCTGGATTTTTCACCCCAGGGACTAAAACATAAGCCACCAACTCAAGGTTGATATGACTTCTTTTCTCTTTAAGATCTCTATTATTTTTATGTTCATGTGTGCACACACCTAAGTGCAGTGCCTAGGATGGCCAGAAGAGGGCACCAGATCTCTTAGAGCTGGAGTTAGAGGATGTTGTTAGCCTAACAACATGATTGCTGGAAACACAAGTCTGGTCCCGAGAAAACAACAGCTCTCCACAGCTGAGCTCTCTGTCCAGCTGGGATGGTGTACTTAATGCCACTGTGCAATCCATTTGTCCAAGCTTTCTCCTAAAAATAAGAAAGCAAAGCATATTTTCTAAACTGATGAAGAATTTAGTGGCGGGTTCTCTCACAAGACTCTGTTGTGAGTTCAGATGTGTTTAGGAAAGGCAACCTGGTAGACGTGGTGGGAAGAAAATCCAGTCATCCCGAAGGTTTGAGCCGAGGACCTAGATGCAGCTATTCTCTTCAAAGGAGCTACCGAGGTACAGAGCATCAGGACCAAGGCGCACAGTCTGCTGGATATCCAACCCCAGCAAAGCCCTCCCTGTCTTTTCTTAACTGGGGAAGCTTTTTCTTTCTATCTAAGGTATATTAATTTGTGAAGCACCATCATCAAGGAGCAGGCATAACTATGGAGACAACAGTAGAAACCATTTTCATCAGAGCCCATCAACACTTTGCTGTTTTGCCAATCAAGTTAAAGTTATGTTGTTTATGAAGAGGTAGGTGTACATGTGTGTGTGTGTGTGTAAGTACAGTCTTTTAAGATACATAGAAGTAGCCCACATTTTATAACTGCTTTTTTTCCCAGAAAAGCAATTTTACTTACAATAACATTAAAAGAGAAAAATTTGGAATTAAACTTATCTGTGGAAATTTTTATCAAAATTAGAAAAACCCCTGAGATATTTCCAATCTCAGGACTCTTCATTTGATGAAATTATCTTCACTGCTTGTTCAAGAATAAAGCCCATGTGGTACTGGACATGCCTGGTATCTACAGCGCATAGGTGGGCATCAAGGGGTAGAGTGCTAGCTGGGGGTGGGTGGGTGGAAGGAGTCCCAACCCTCCCCTTTCCACATCACATATAACTGCAGTCCCCAGTCTGTGCAATATTCAGCCATTCAACATAACTCCTTATATCACTGCAATAAATAATTCAAAATTAAGAAAAAATCAAAACACAGGTACGGGACTTTGTGAGTTTACCCTTGCTGACAATCAGAGTACACTTTTTAAAAAAGAGTTGTCCTGTTTACAGAGAAGACTTTGTGACTTCTGGCCAGTCTTAACTTCCCCTTCTCATTACTGAAATGGAGGAGAAAGCCATGCCTGGTCTGGGGAAGCAATTACTGCATCCCTGTGAATTGGCCATGAGGTCACAGACCCTGTTAAAATAGAAGTAAACATAGAAACAAGATTCTTGTAATTGTCTTTGAAAAAAATATAGTGAATGCTCCTAGCAATGCATAGCATTGTTTTGGTTTCATATATTCATCCATTTCTCCCAGGAAGGTTGGGGAAATCAGAAGTTACACATGGAATTTTGTTTGTTTGCTTCATTTGGTTGTTAACATGGGATCCCCTGGAGTCCAAATAAAATTTTCCTTGCCCAAAAGTCCCCCTCTTATGACCAAATGGGAAAGAAAGTGTGGGAGCCTTTAGAGGGCCGCTTGGCAGGAATCTGACATTGGCCAAAGACAAGGAAATGGGCTTCAAGCAGGAATCTGACATTAGGTCATAACAAGGAAGTAAAGCTCAGAGAGGAATCTAATTTTAGGCTAGCACAGGGAAGTAAGTTCAGGTAAGAATCTTAGTTTTAGGGTGAAACAAAAGAAGTAGGCTTCAGACAAGAATCTGATTTGGGGCTTGGACAAGGGAATGGGCTCAGATATTTTGACTATTCTGACAAGCCCTTAGAAACAACTATCTAGGGAATAATCACAGGACTTTGCTTATTGTCTTGCTTGTTCCTCATTGTACCATTCACCCTTAATACCTGCATGTAATTAAAATGGTATAAAAGCGGATTGGGAAAAAATAAATCTGCCTTCAGTCTTAGAATTGACTGGGTTCATGATGCAGCATTGTGTAATCATCTTTTTCTTTTTTCTTTTCTTTTTCTTTAAGATTTATACCATTTTATTAAACAAAATATCAAAAAGTTCAAGAACATAATATTGCATGGTTTTTGTTTGAAGATTATATTCTCTCTGGCTTGTTTGATCTACGTTAACCACAGCTGCAGAAAGTTAAATTGAATCTTTAGACAGTATTGCATGTGGACCTGATTGGGTCTATAAACAACAAACTCATTGTAGTTGAGGGCATACCCCTTTGGGCTGAGAATTCCTGTGTCACCTGCTGGTCCTGAGGGCACTGTACTCCCATTCCTCTGACAGAAGAAGCAATTCCTGTGTTCTTTAGGTGAGAGGCAAAGCAGTAATCGGCACTCTTGGAGGACATGTCAGCAAAGTAGATTCCTTTCCCAAACATATAACCCATGATGGGAGCCTCTGGCAGGGCAACTCAGCCCGTGGCTCAGGATCCCCACCCAGTTACTCAGCCTGGATCCATGCCGGAGCGGTATCCTGTTGGGAAGGTCCTTTCTGAAGGCCTCTTTCTCCCCTTCCTTCCCTACTTCGAAAACATCCGGCAAGGTCATAGCACAGTCCTTATGTGCAGGAGCATGGGTAGACTGTAGGTACTGATAGATTATTTTAAACTCGTTATTGTCGTGGTCCAGAGGGATGCAAGGCACAGCGTAGGTTTCTATAGTGTTGGTCCAGTGGTTGTTCTAGGCCTTGGCGCTCTGACTTCAATGCCATCAGTGCTCCATGAAGCCAGGAAATGTGATACTGGCAACAAAACAATGGAAGACTTTCCTCCTGGCAAAAAAAATGCACACATGCCAGAGAAAGGGGCCTATGGTAGGAGGGAGGGATGCAGACAGGACAAAAGACTCTGTAAAGACCTTGCTGTTACAGGGCAAAGCTCCTGTGGACCCAGAGTGCAGAGCCAAGGTGGGAAAGGCTCATGGTGTTGTAAAGGAGATGATGTCTATGACGTCATGCTAAATCAAATAACCCTTTATCCTACCTGAGGCATAAGAATTGGAAGTGGGTGGGAGTACAGAGGGACATACGGATTTGCCACGAAGTAGACAAGGAAGTGTCTCCAGTCCTTGTACTACCTATTCAGCTGTTAGGAGATGATGCCCAGAAGAACGTCAGTGCTTGGATGAGGCAGGGCCGAGGATGAGAGTAAAACCAAACAAGAGGAAACTTTGAAGCCCGAGTCTCAGCTGGATCTTCAAGTCCAGATGCTGCTAAAGTTGATCTGTAACATGCATGTAACACCATGGAGGAGAGGAGGACTGAGATGAAGTATGATACCAAGAGAGCCCCGCTTGGGAGGACTCAGACTCTGCTGCAGCCCTGCAGTGTCCTGTCTCTGCAGTGAGCAGCCTCATCACTAGTTAAGGTTTACTCAAAGTCCCAAGGGAGGGAAATGGGTTTGAGAGGAATTGAGTCGTTATTGGGCAGAGATAATCAGTTTACAGGGATGGGACCCTAGTTTGGAGTCTGATCTCTGACTGGGCCTCCAGGAAAGCTTGGCAGTAGCACAGATCAAGGCAGGATACCAGTCTCTCAGGAAGATTGAGGATTGTATCCATGCTGGCCGGCATGGGCGAGCACTTGTTGAAGCATGCAATAAATTCTACACCAGGATCCCTCATGACTTTGGACTCTCCATTCCTCCAGTAATCCACACAGAGAGGGGACCGTCAGACAAAATAAAACTGCTAGAGGCATTGGGAGACATTGAAGTCATCTCTTTATTTTCAATCCTCACTCCTGTGCTGTAAAATCCGTTGACTGACTGAGAGAGCTTGGTCAAGAAGGCATCTTTCTCAAACTTTCCTGCATCTCTCAGCCTCTGTTTGGTTCAGTTGTGAGATGTCTTGGCAAGGATGCTGATGCCCAAGGCCTTACAGCATCTCTGTCCTCCTCCGGAGTTCTCCTGTACATCTCCATATCGTTCCATGGTGAGTTCAATCTTTCTTTGTTGAGATAATTGTGTTGGTAAAGGTTTGATGTAGCCCTTTAAGGCTCAGGACACATATTTACTTTGTCATATAAAGGAGGTGGGACCGCTTTCCCCAGCAACAGTCGGCTAATAAAATTGATTCTCTCTTCACTAAGTGCATGTAGATATTTGTTGATGCTTCTTTATCAGTAAAAAAGTTTAACCCTTTATCCTACCTGAGGCATAAGAATAGGAAGTGGGGTGGGAATACAGAGGGCCATACGGATCTGCTATGAACTAGACAAGGAAGTGTCTTACTTCAAAGATTAATTTAACGCAAACCTGGCTTTCCCGAGTCTTCCTGCCTTTCTCTTCTCTTCCCTACCACCCTCTTAGTCTGCCTAATGAGGTTTTATTAGAGTTGGCAGATGGAGAATGGAGGCTTTTACCTGGAACGTAGATTAATGGCTGCTGAATACAGAAGGAAACCTTTTAGTTCATAGCAACCTCGGACTCTTCATTAGGGGACACAACTGGCTAAATTGGCTTGCGGATGATAGAATCTCTAGTGTTGGGGTAAAATACGTGAAAGGCAGCACATCGCCTGCGAAGAGCTCGCTAAAAGTTGGCGCCAGTAGCCATCTATCTAGCTCTCTGCTCTCTATATTTATTATACAGGACCTGTGAACTGTTGGTGAGGTAAAAAAGCAACCGTGAACACTGCTGAAGATTACCTACGTACCTGAGACCTGCAGCACCAGTAACTATGGGGTGTGAGGGGTCCCTTCAGGACATTGTATTCTAGAGATGGAGATGCTGTGGTGTAGAGGATTGAGATGGAGATGCTGGGGTGTGAGGGGTCCCTTCAGGACATCGTATTCTAGAAATGGAGGTGCTGTGGTGTAGAGGATTGAGGGTCCCATGAATGAACCAAAAGCCAAAGTAGTATAGAATCCAAATCTTCAGAATTGGCACTGCAGTGACTCTCTCTAGCATTAGACATTGCAACAATATATGAGGATTGGTGTTAATTAACAACTTGACAGACTCTAGAGTCACCTGAGAGACAGCCATGGCTTTGGTGCATAGTCTAAGCTGTACTAACTGAGGTGGGAAGGTTGGATCACTACGGGATGGTGACTTTCACTGCCTGGGACCCTGGACTGTGTAAGCAGAGAGGGAGAGCTGCCCTCGCCACTGTTCCAGACTGAAGATGTGAGATAACCAGGAGCTTTGATAACCAGGCCTCTCCCTTGATTCCTCACCATGATACACTGTACCCTTCAGCCGGGAGCCAGCATAAACCCTTTCCTCCTCAGCCCGACTTCTCCTCGTCACATTATTGTATCACACAACAGGAAGAGGAAGTGAGGGGGAATAGGAAAAGAAAAGCCACAATGGCCACACATTACATTACATGCTTTGCAGCAGGCACCAGGCTGTCCACTGCATGCCTCATCTTCACCAGGCACCAGCTGTCTCCCTGGTCCCAGTGAGAAAACTGACCTGAGGGGCTCAATGAGTTCCCAGGACTTCCTAGAGTTATTTGTGACCCTGGAAGCAAGATCTATCTAGGAGATTAGGTCCATACTTTAGATTCATAAATATGTAAATCATTAATGATGACTTACAGCATTTTTTTTTCACTCAGTCAGCTGAGAGTGAATGCATGAGAGGCCCTGATGGGGTCTGGAACACATTGCAGGTCTAGAATCTCTCTGTTCCGATAATAGTGCACAGTGCCTTTGCAATAAATACAGGGAACATGGACAGTGGCTGACAGCCACTCAACCTTGCTCCTCAGTGTGCTCACCACAGGTAATCTGCTGCTTTTCATGTATTTCATAAAACTACCTGAGGTGCTATTATCTTCAAACCCACGTCAGAGTCTGCCTTTAGCTGCTCGTCGCATGTTCAAACACAAGCCTGTGGAGGATGTTATACATACGTGCAAACCAAATCTTTTCCAAAGACTCCGCAAGGCTCCTAGAGTTTGTAGTTGGAACAATGTGGGCGGCCTTCCTGAACTCTCTCAGCTGTGGTGTAAACTGGGATCGCTGCTTCCCATTCAGCATGGCTTGGTACAGACAGCACACACAGTGGCTGGAGAGATGGCTCGGGGATGAGGCACTTGCTGCAAAGCATGGGGATCTGAATTTGAATCCAGCACCCACCTGAAAAGATCCAGGTGTGGTTCTGCACATATGCAATGCCAGAGTGTGTGAGACAGAGTCAGCAGGTCATGAGGGCTTTCTGAGTGCAGGCCTAGTTCCAGGATCATCAGCAAGAGGCCCTGTCTCAAAGAACAAGGCGGAGAGCCACAGAGGAAGACACCTCACAGACCACGTGTACGTGCACATAGAAAGCAGACACACACACACACACACACACACATATACACACACACATACAGAGTCCCACCCACATATATAAGAAGATCACAGAAAAAAAATCACAGGAGCCCTACATAAAATTCAGGGATATTTAAAAAAAACACTAAAAATGATTCTATTGAGACAATAACAGTATCACACTGCACAGTTCTTCTCTAAGTTCTCCTCCACCCTGTGTCAGAATGTGCTGAGAGAACTCATTTTCATGGCAAATCTATCCCTGGAACTAATTTTCATCCAAAGAAAGAAAGAAAGGAAGGAAGGAAGATCAAGAAAGAACAAAAACAGAAGAAAGAAAGAAAGAAAGAAAGAAGAAAAGAAGAGAAAGAAAGAAAGAAAGAAAGAAAGAAAGAAAGAGAAAGAAAGGAAAGAAAGAAAGAAAGAAAGAGAGAGAGAGAGAGAGAGAGGGAGGGAGGAAGGAAGGAAGGAAGGAAGGAAGGAAGGAAGGAAGGAAGGAAGGAAGGAAGAAAGAAAGGAAGGAAGGAAGGAAGAAAGGAAGGAAGGAAGGAAAGAGAAAGAAAGAGGACACAAAGAAAGAGGAAGGAAGGAAGATCAAGAAAGAACAGAAGAAAGGAAAATGAGAGAGAGAAAGAGAGAGAGAGAGAGAGAGAGAGAGAGGTATCTCTGTGTGCAGCAAGTGACCTCCTGCTCTATCCAGTTTCTGCAGCTTGCTCAAATTTCAGCTGTCAATCAAAAGTGCCTCCTTCCCACCCATTACACTGAGAAACTTTCTAAAGTAACATGGATGAATTCATTTCAGCATCCTTTAGTGTTGAAAACACATGTTCACATATTGACTAACAGAATGCCTGTTTTGAGGGATAGATAAAGATGATTTCCAGTTTAAGCATCTAAAAAGAGACAAGAAGCTCCTGCTGCTCTTTGAGGGTGACATAAATTAATGTTCAAAGCAGTTGTGAAATTAAATCCCTGGTTTATGCTATGTATTTAATGTGTGATGTTTATCACCAAAATGTACAACTGGCTTTATTGTGGGTTGAAATATGAAGGCTTTCCAAACTATAAATAGAGATAATGAATTTATAGCTTCTATAGTGGCTGAATTTACTCTGTGTTTCCCTTGGCGATGGTGAGACCATTCGAGATGGGATACATGAGAAAGTGCTGATTAATTAAATGTTAGAATGAATATAGACTTTTAGGGTTTGTCACTCAGAAAGTTCTAGACGAATCCTGTCCGTTAGATGAAAGATTAGGACGTTTAGGCGGCTTGGAAACGGAAGCCTCACAGACGGAGTCAGTAGAGCTTAGAGCACGCCAGTCTCTAGCTGAGGGGCCTGAGGAGAGGATGAGAGTGTGTTTTTGAGGTTTGTACCTTCCTAACTCCAATCGCCATGTGCAGCACAAACCCTGTATTCCAAGAATCAACAGACGCTCCACTGCTGAAAATATAAAAATTACTTCGTTCTATATGCACAGTAATGCCACTATGAAACTCATCTCTTTATTTGGTGGTCAAAAGATTAATTATTAGAGAAAGATTTCTGAACGTGGTGGGAGCACAGAGCGGAACAGCAAGTCTAGGTGTGTGGTATCTTCTCACAGTAGTTAGTATGACAGAGATGCTGTGGACAAGAAGGAAGGGGGCAAGATGCTTCATCCAAGACCTATTGCTTTAGAAGATGGATGAATTATAATCGTCCCCTTCTGTCTGTCTGTCTGTCTCTGCCTGTTGTGTGTGTTTATGTGTGTGTGTGTGCGTGCGTGCGCGCATGTGCATGTGTGCCTGTGTGTCTGTCTGCCTGCCTGTCTGTCTGTCTCTCTGTATGCCTGTCTGTCTGTCTGCCAGTCTCTCTGTCTGCCTGCCTGTCCTGTGTGTGTGTGTGTGTATGTGTGTGTCTGCCTGTCTGTCTGCCTGTCTATCTGTCTGCCAGTCTCTCTGCCTGCCTGCTGTGTATGTGTGTCTGTCTGTTTACTGTCTGCCATGTGTATCTGTCTGCCTGTCATGTGTGTGTGTGTGTCTGTCTGTCTGTCTACCTGTCATGTGTGTTTGTCTGCCTGTCATGTGTGTGTGTGTGTGTGTATGTCTACCTGTCATGTGTGTTTGTCTGCCTGTCATGTGTGTGTGTGTGTCTGTGTGTTTGTGTGTGTGTGTGTGTGTCTGCCTGCCTGTCTGTCTGCCTGTCTGTCTGCCAGTCTGTCTGTCTGCCCGCTGTGTGTGTCTGTTTGTCTACTGTCTGCCATGTGTATCTGTCTGCCTGTCATGTGTGTCTGTCTACCTGTCATGTGTGTTTGTCTGCCTGTCATGTGTGTGTGTATGTGTGTGTCTGCCTGCCTGTCTGTCTGTCTGTCTGTCTGTCTGTCTCTTGTTTTCTTTATTTCTCTCTAATTTATTCACTCTTGGCTTTCTTATGCCCTCTGTCTTATCTATACAATCACACATTCTCTCGCTACCCCTCTCCTGTGTATGACTCCCATGGTATATTTCTCAAGGACAGAAATCCTTAATCCATTCCTTCCTTCTGCCCACACTCCAGCATGTAAAGTATCCTAAGTATCGTTTTCGACTTTATATAACTGAAAGGAACCGTTCTGCCGTGCAGTGGAGAGCCTCTGGGGTGATGAGTGTTGTGTCTCAGGATGATGCATACAGAGACAAGTGGGCTCAGTCTCAGTTTCCTTGCCTCTCAGTGAGGCAGTAGGAGAGTGAGCATTAGCTGGCGGATGCCTGACTCGGACACTTGCAGCCTCCCAAGCCCTTCACATCCTCCAGCCCTGCTGTCTGAGTGTCCTCGCCACGCTCTAAATCAGCATCTCTTCCCATTCAGCACTCTACAGTTTGTATTTCAAATGGCCACAAAGTAACCCCAGAAGACAGTTTCTCATCTGCTTTCCGCCAGCTTGTTCTTCACGTCACGAATGTTGTGGCCACATGGTTTATTTCTCAAGCTTTCCTTGGGATACTGTGGGAGCAAGAGTCAGCTGACTCAGCACGCCGTGCGTACATCAGGGACGTGGCTTCGAGTAGAAAGCTGGGACCTAACTAGCCAAGGACAGTGGGCAGCAGAAGCCCAGTCATCCATCTCTTCCACCAGGTTATTGCATGGGGCCGTTGTACTAGGAGTGTGTTTCCCTTGGAATTTCTACGACGCCTGTGCATTACTTTTAGTTTAATAGACACTATTTTTTCCCTTTTTACTTTCCCGTATTTTTTCTGAAGCCATCACATCTGAAGTTTATTTTAATATGCTATACAATGATCAGATGTGTGACCATTTTTATAAAGTTCTGCCACCAAATGTATTGCTTGTTTCCAATCATAGGGGCAATGGATTTGGAAGATGGAGGAAGGTTCTAGGAAGGGATGTAGAGGGAACGAGAGACAGAGACTGTGAAAATGGAGACAAGGGAGGAAAGGGAGGTGGGGAAGGAGAATGGTGGGTGCATTTGGTATTTCTACTTCCAGAGTGGAATTTGAATAGAACATCTTTTGAAATCTTGGTGGCATGACTTCACTTGATGCAAAGTTAGGAATTAAGTTCTCAATTTGTCCATTTCCCCAGCTACATAGGGGGTCCATTGTCATACCCAATAAGGACACTGGACACAAAAAGCGGTATAATATCTCATCCACAGATGATGTGGTTGTTTTAAACTTGAACAAATTATAGCCTTAGTTATAAGTGGGTCTTTGTGTCACTCACAAGTAATCCAAGGGGTGGCTGAGTCCCTATAGGGTACCCCTGACTTGTTACAGGTGCATTTACAGCGATTACACCTCACAAGTCATGGATGCACAAAAGGTAAAGCTCCCTCCTTAAGCATCAGCGAGACACTTTGTTCACAAAGGCTCTAGGGGTAGCGTCTTATTTATCTGTGCTTTCACACTTTTGTGCTCAAATATTTATCTGGTTATGGTTTGCTACCACAAAATCCTGCAATAGTTAAATATCCAGTGGCTGAAGAATGAGAACACATTATTAATTTATGGGTCCTCCTTACACACTCAGAATATTGATGTAAATAAATAGGAGACTGAGAAGGGATCTCAGATATGAAGAGGTTCTTAAATTATGGATTTTCTCTCATTTGTGCTAAGAACAGTCATGTATGCATGTGCATACCTATACGAGAAAGAGATAGGAGAAGAGAAGAGAAACATCAATAATATTTACAAGGAATAAAGAGAGTAGGCACAAAAATAAATTAGTCAGAAAGAATATTATGATATATTCTTTGGTGTTGTTTAAAATTTGTATAATGCTTCTTTGATTGCTAAACGAGCACTCCACAAAATAGATAAAACATCTCAACTGTTAACAAACAGCTTAAGAAAACAATTACTTTTGGTTGACTCTGGGGGAATAATAAGTCAAATCTATCAATGTACTAATACAGATATTTATTATACTATAGAAACATTGAATCAGCCCCCTCCCTCTCTCCCTCTCCCTTTCCCCTCCCTCTCTCTCTCTCTGACTCTTTCTCTCTAATGTCACCTGCAGCCAGTCCCTGAAGTTACTTACTCGCTTACTCTGATGTTTATTGCCACGAGGAGGCAGTTGGCTGAGGTCTGCACAGTAGTTTTAATTGCCCAGAGAGCTGCAACAAAGGCACTGATCGTTGCGGACTCACTGGCCATTCCCAGCTTCTGGGACAGGTTTAAATCCTCTGCTTCTTACAGGTGAGGAGGTGAGGGGACTGGCCATCCCATGCCCTGCACATCAGCCATGCTGACCGGCTGGGAGGCAGTCATAGAGGAAACGAGATGACATTCTTTGGTTCTGGGTGGTAACATCAGCAAGAAACAGAACCTATGTGCCAGATACAGGTCCGATTCCTGTAGGACAATTTGATGGATTAGTTACACGAAACAAAACCAAATATTTCCAGTATTCATGAGCCATCATCAAGCTTGAATACAAGAATTTGCAAATTGTGAACTGTTGAAAATAACTACAGTATTAATTATACATCGTCTTTAATGGAAAGCTAGTTATTCCATAGCACGTTTTATACAAGACTCTTTTTTCCACCATTTTTTTTTATTTTCTAAATTCTTTGTTTACATTCCAAACGCTTTCCCCTTTCCCAGTTCCCCCCTCCCCATATGTCCCATAAGCCTTCTCTCCACCCATTCCCCTATCACCTCCCTCCTTTTTCTCTGTCCTGGTACTCCCCTACGATGCTGGATCAGGCCTTTCCAGGATCAGGGCCCTCTCCTTACTTCTTCATGGAAGTCATTTGATATGCTACTTGTGTCTTGGGTATTCAGAGCTTCTGGGCTAGTTAATATCCACTTATCAGTGATTGCATTCCATGTATATTCTTTTGTGATTGGGTTACCTCACTTAGAATGATATTTTCCAGTTCCAACCATTTGCCTACAAATTTCATGAATTCATTGTTTTTAATTGCTGAGTAGTATTCCATTGTGTAAATATACCACATTTTCTGTATCCATTCCTCCATGTTTTAATCCTGAGTTTTTAATCTTAGCCATTCTGATTGGTGTGAGGTGAAATCTCAGGGTTGTTTTGATTTGCATTTCCCTAATGACTAATGATGTTGAGCATTACAAGAAAGACTCTTAATCCATTCCCAACTGACTATATTACCCAAGTCAGATTTAAAGAATTTAAACATCTAATTCAGTGCCTTTCACTGTCTACACTGGGAAGTTGTCGCTATTGGCTATCACCTGATACTTCCTCTTGCTTTCAGGTTCCTGTCAAACAGATTACTTGATATGACAAAGGATATTTTGCAAATATTTCATTTGGTTTTCCTTGGCGGGTTGTATTACTTACTTTTCCCATTGCTGTTGCCAAGTATCTGACAAAAAATAATATAAAGAACAAGTTTTTATTTCAGCTTACAGTTTTAGTGAGTAGTCCTCCTGAAGAGAAGTCACGGGGTGTAGCCGCCCGCGGCCACATGCGAACCGGAACACCTGGAAGAGAATTCTGAGGGTAATGGGAAGGAGGCGAAAGAGATTGAGTCGAGGCAACAGTTGCCGGTCAAGACTGACTTTAATATTATTATGCCAAGATATATAGTCTTTAGGAAACAACCCTGCCCCCCAGAAGGTGATCACATCAAAGGGCAGGCCAAGAACTCCTTGGCTCCACTTCTCAGCAGGTCGCCTGCTTCCAGTCTGGAGGGTCTCTGCTGGCTTCCAGGTGACACTGCCTTGAGGCAGTCTTGGTAGTCAAGGTGAAAGCGCCTTATTGTTCCAAGGAACAAAGGCCGGAGATAACACCAGCGGAAGAGTGGGGGCTGCCCGCCAGCTCAATGCTGTGGGAGAAGGACAACGGGGCATCTACATCTTCAGTTTACAAGAAGCAGAAGGGGATTAACACTGGTACTCAGTTAACCTTTTTTCAGGCTGCCCATCCCCCAGCATGAGGGATGGTGCAGCCCACATTTAGGGTGGGTCTTCCCTTCTCAAGTAACCTCTCTGAAGAGGCCCTCTAAAGACAGGTGTGATAGAATGCACCCTAGGTTATTCTAAACTCAGTCAAGTTGATTACTGATGTGGTTTGAATGGGAATGGCTCCCACAGGCTCATAGATTTGGATATGTGGCTCACAGGTCTGTGGAATTTTGAGGGAAGGATTCGATCGTGCAACCTTGTTGGACGTATGTCTCTGGGAGCATGTTTTGAGGTTTCAAGAGCTCACTCCAATCACCATTAGCTTTCTGTGTCCTATTAACTGGGTGCCTAGCTGATGCTCTAGCTCCCTAGCTAGCATCTGACTAGCTTTCTGACTGCTCCATGTTTCCCACCACGATGGTCATGTTGTCTTAGCTGGGATTTTGTTGTTGTGAAGAGACACTGTAACCATGACTAACTTCTCCAGAGCCGTGGGATACCAGCTTCTTTATGAACTATATCCTAAAGCACATACTGATTATCATACTCCAGAATAACTGTTTTATTTAAGACAACACTCTTGTAGTAACCTGGTGAGGCTGCCTCTGTCTCTTTCATCATATTTAAAGCCTGAGTTCCTTCCATCTTTAGCAACTACCCCAGAGTCTGTCATATGTGACACACCTATATGGACTGAACCAATTGCACTGTGGTTGGACTCAATGCCATGAAGAACTGTTGTTGATGGTTTCAATACATTGGGTGATGAATGCAGACTACCATTAAAAACATAAAGGAGAAGTTTAAAACTGTAGGCATTTAGATGTTATAAGCAGAAATACCAAAAGCTTTTGGGTTGCCCTGTATGGGTCCTATGTCGGACAATAAAAGAACGACTCCCAGATAGCATAGGCTCTGCTTAATCTTGCCTGTGAAGAGCTTTTGACACTTCTGGGAAGGGCACGTAGAGCAGATTCACAAATTTGTTTTCCATAATGGTAATTGCTATTAAAATTAATCAAACATGCTATGTAAATGCCCCTTAAACATATTTAGATTTTGAAAATTGCCATTAAACAGAAGAGAGTATAATGGGACTGCACTTTCCTGTAATTGTCATTAGCATAACTAATTGTTTGTGTTCGCTTAGACTCTGAGTGTCTGACTGCTCTCCGCCAGTACAGTCATTTTCGTTGAGCGCAGGAAAAGACATTTGGGAAAATTGGATCAAGAAACAGGTGAGCTAAGAAAATAACTTATTCTAAGTTTAAAGATGATGCAAAACAAGTTACAAAGATCCTTCCATGGGACACATTTCCAATCATGTTTTATGAGACCAAAATTGTTTTAGTGTTAGGACTTCAGTCTGGTAGGTATAATAGGTATGCCTGCAAAATTCTGAATACAGCACAGGTCAACCTAATGCAAGAAGGTTTCCCATGAACATCTGAAGTTTATGTCACAGGTGCATGTTTGGGGTCATGTGCAACAATTAGCATGATATATCTTATAAACAAAATGAAAGATAAAACACCCAATCATTTGAATAGATGTGGAAAAGCATTTTGCCGAGGAGTTAAATATCCACTTGTGATCTAAAATATACTCTCTACAAAGAACATACAGTAATTCTCTCTACACAATAGAGTAAATCTGTGGGAAGCTTGTAACTAGGAACAAAGTCAATGCAGAAAAACTGACACAAAATTGTTCAGCAATTTCACAATGTTAGGGGTTCAAGTAGGAATGAGATGAATCAGACATTGCAAAGAAATATACAACATACAAATTGAGGAAAACTACCCCTCCTTGTAGAACACATGATCATCTATGCACATAACAGTCATATCTCCTTTTTAAGATATTATTTATCTATCATCTATCTATAATCTATTTTCCATATCTATCATATGTTAATCTATTATCTATCATGTATCATCTGTTAATCTATCATCTCTCTTCCATATCTATTATCTGTTAATCTATTTATTATCTATCTAGCATCTATCTAGCATCTATCTGTTAGACTTATAAGGTTGAAGATCATCAGTCTTTTCGGCTTTTTCCCAACTCTTCTTCTACCTCAGCTCTGAACCCTAAAAGTTTGGAGTGGGCTCCATGGAATAAAGGAGGCTTTGGAGGACAGAAGAGGGCATTGGGTCCCAAGGAACCATAGTTGGATGTTTGCAAGCCTACATGTGGATGCCACAAAACATCCCTTGGTCTCATGTAAGAGCAATTAGTGTGCTTTACCACTGAGGCACCTCTCCAGGCCTCTTTTGATTTGTATCTTTATTTTAATTGTGCATATGTATTTAATTGTGTATTGTGCTTCTATGTGGAGATATGTGTATGTGTCTCTCTGTGGAGATGTGTGTATGTGTCTCTCTGTGGAGATATGTGTATGTGTCTCTCTGCGGAGATATGTGTATGTGTCTCTCTGTGGAGATATGTGTTTGTGTCTCTATGTGGAGATATGTGTTTGTGTCTCTATGTGGAGATGTGTGTATGAATCTCTATGTGGAGATATGTGTGAGAACCAAAAAGTTCTAATAAATGTGGTAAAGTCCAAGGATAGAGGCACTAAATGCATAAAACCAGTTGTGTGGTTCTTTTTAACACTAAAATGTGTCTAAAAGAGAACACAAGAATGCAGTCTCACTACTATATCAAAAAGAATAAAATATTTATGAACAAACTTAGAGACAAATTCTTTATGACTGAAGAGGAAACTGAGTCAGGAAAGACTCATACACTAAAATCTATAAAGTATGTACGGAAGTTTGATATGTGTAAGTGGGAATGCATGTTCATGTTCATGGATTGCTATAATTAATATTCTAAAAATATCTCTACCAAGGGAAGTAATATGCAGAATCAGAAAAATACTATCAAAATCCCAATGGTGTTTTCATCTAAAGATACAAACAACCCTAAACTTCGTGACCTATAAAATACCCTGAAAGAAAAGGAAAGGATACCCATCAGATTTCTTACTTTCAAATTATGCTAAAAGTAGAGGTTACTA
The DNA here is from genome assembly GCF_947179515.1 of Apodemus sylvaticus. Taxonomy (NCBI): domain Eukaryota; kingdom Metazoa; phylum Chordata; class Mammalia; order Rodentia; family Muridae; genus Apodemus; species Apodemus sylvaticus. The sequence goes on along the minus strand of NC_067476.1, from coordinate 157,001,656 downwards.
AAGAAAATTATAATTGTGTGGTGCAAAACAGACACATGGACCAATAAGATAAAGCACAGATTCCCCATACAGATATAAGCACGGCTACACAGTCTTTTACAACGATACCAAGTAGGCACAATGGGAAAGAGATACTTCCTTCAATCAATCTTGTTTAGAAAACTGTACACTCACATGGTGAAAGGAAATTGGACTCTTATCTAATATCATGCATAAAATCAACTCGGAATAGATTAAATTTTAAAAGTAGAACCTGAAATTACAAAACTCATAATGGTGGGGAAATTTCATGATATTTATCTGTGTGATACATTGATGCCCATGACACCAAAAGTTCGGGCAAAAAACCTAAAATAAAGAAGGTAGATTACGTCACAACAAAAAGTCCCTGCACATAGAAGGAGAAATGCCAAATAGATAGATAGATAGATAGATAGATAGATAGATAGATAGATAGATAGATAGACAGATAAAAAGGCAAGTTGTTGATCAGAAGGAAGTATTTAAAACCATGTGTTTGGCAAAGGGTCAGCATCCATTATGTAAAAGGGATTCATACATATCAAAGGAGGAGTTAATTTGATGAAACAGCATGATAGACAAGAAATCTAAGAAGATATTTTTCCAACACTGAGATGCAAATGGTCCAAAGGTGCCTTTACAAGCATTCACCAATGGGAGAACTTTGTAGTTCAGGAAATTGAAAGCCAAAATCAGAAGAAGCGTGCCTTTACACCGCTAGGAATAGATGCTGGGATGATGGCTTGGTGGATAAAGCTGAAATTCAAATCCAAATGAGGTCGAATACTCCTGCCAACCCAGTCATCCTAGAAGGAGGTGGGAGACAGAGTCCAAAAGATCCCTAGAGGCTCATGGCCCAGGTGACCCGACATCTGAGACAATGAAGAGCAAGATACCGTGGTGTCTCAAACAAGGTGAAGAGTGAGGACCAACACCCAAGGCTGCCATCTGGCGTCCTTGCTCACATTCCCACCCCACCAACACACGAATAAGAAGAAAAGTGATAATAAACATTGGTACAAAAATACAATAAGTGAAATCATGAAACAGTTCTCTGAAACTGTCAGCTGGTGTCTTTTAATGAAGAAAAAAGTTTGGAGATGTCTGAAGGAAATAAAAATCAAACTATCAAAAAAATGACAAATCTCTTTCTGTGTGGGTACATAAAGGCTATTAGGTAAATTCCTTAGATCTACATAGGTGGGTGCCCATGGTCATTACAGCCTTAGTCAGCAGACTTGAGGTGTGGAAATAGTATAATTGTTCATTGACAGGCAAGTGACAAAATATTAGACTATACACACAATGGAATATTAATTAGGCTTATAAAGAAGACTTGGTATTTTTAGTAACTAGGATAAAATCAGAGGATATTAATGGTAATCAACAAGCCAGACACAGAATTTCTTATCATATATAGAATCTGAAAATTATAAAATATTTAGGACAGTAAAATGCATATAAGCGTATATTAAAAACTACCAGTGAGAGAAACAGATGAAAATTTGTAAATAAAAACAGACAAGAAATGCCTTCAAAAAACAAGATAACATTTTTTCTAAATTAAGAAAATAGCATGCTACTTGAGGCTTCTGAGGCAAGATGCTATATAATTTACTTATTCAGAGACCTAAGTCGGAGGGGATTGAGTTTGACTTGAAATCATGAAGACCTTTTAAATTAGCCATGCTGGGATAGCTGAAGAAAAGAGTCTTTCTAAACATTCCTTTAAAAAGGTGTGTGTGTGTGTGTGTGTATGTGTGTGTGTTTTGTGTGTGTTTTGTGTATGTGTGTGTGTTTTGTGTATGTTTGTGCATGTGTGGTGTGTGTGTGGTGTGTGTTTTGTGTATGTTTGTGTGTTTTGTGTATGTTTGTGCATGTGTGTGTTGTATGTGTGTGTGTGTTTTGTGTATGTGTGTGTATATGCCTACCCATGTGTATGTGTGCCCATGTGTCATG